>NW_027136162.1:0-113640 GCF_039906515.1 Pseudorca crassidens | reverse complement strand
CTGTGTGACTTATTTCAGTTAGAATCATCATACCTGAATCCACTCATTGTGCTGCTAAGGGCCTGATGACATAGATTTCATTGCTGAGTGATATTGCTTTGTAAGTAAATACCACAACTTCTTTATCCATTTTTCACTTTCTGCGATGTTGAACTTGTACTGTAAACGAGGTTCTTGTAAACAGAGGCGTCCCAAACTTTGGGGTGGCTGTGTCTTTTTGATTTTAATTTCCCTAAGCTATAGGACCATAAGTGGAAGTGCCCTAGGCTCTGTTGCTTTGTTTTTTAGATGTTTCAGGAAACACCATACACTTCTCCCGAGTGTCTGTTGGCAATTTACATCCCGCCCATCAGCATAACAAGGCTCCCAGTTCTCCATGGCCTGTCCTGCCTTTCTGGATTTTACACTTTTTTCAGATGGCCCTTTTGACCGGGGGGAAGTGAGACTTCATTGTAGTGCAGATTTCCTTTGCAAGCTTGCTTGGTTGGCCAAAAAGGGCGTATGCGTTTTTTCCTGAATATATTCAGGAAAAAACGCATACGCCCTTTTTGGCCAAGTGCATCATTGTGGACGTTCTGCCTCTTTTCCTATGCTTTCAATGCAATTCCAGTCTACCTCCTGAAATCGGTTTCCTGCAATTCTGCCCCGCTTTCAAGTCCTCTTGGCAGCCTTACTTCAGTATATTTTTGGACGATAGCTGTCATTTATAACTCTGCAGGTTTGTGAATTACAGTGCCCCTGAGCTCCTTTCTTCAACTCGCTTTCTTTTGAGCTGGCCGCAACACCGCAGGATGGCTTCAGGCCCTAATCTGGTTCTGGCACGGCACGCTGAGCCTTTGGTTAATTCCTCTTCCTGGTGGGAAATGAGAGTTAAATTTGCCCGTCCAGACACCTCCAGCTAGTCTCTCATTGGTTCTCGCTATTCCTGTTCATCTTCCGCAGAAATTGCAAACTGGGCCAAACAGGAGGTTAAAGGGACTGACTCTCCAAGTCGGGAGGGTGTTAGTAAAGCGTCTGGAATGTTGCACCCGAGTACCAGGGTACGAAAACTGAGACATATTTGAACACGTCTCCCGATCACATGGTTGATCATACTCTAGGTTCCACATGCATGTTTTAGCTGAAGGAAGAATACCTTAAACCTGGGTAGTTGAAACCCGTGGAATGGGTACCATGCAATATGACTTCAAAGGGTCTTCATTTGCTCACCGAACCTCTCCAATCCTATCACTGCTGCGTTTATGCCCCTGTACACATGCTTGATTCTCTTTCGGAGACATAGCAATCCATAGGTTTTAAGATACTTACTAGTCAGGTACATTCTTAGGCATTTAATATGCGGTGTTGAGTCCATTTCGTTGAGCAAGGAGTAGCTCTTGTCTATTCCATATTTGGCTTAAGGAACTTTATCTGTGCTCATTTCAATCTCTGGTTTTATGCAGCACCCCAACTCACCTTTCCCCTTAAGCAACCATAAGTTGGTTTTCTAAATTTGAGACCCTGTTCTGTTCTGTAATTCAGTTCCTGTGTAGCCAAGTTTACATTCCGTGTATTACTGATATCTTATGATGTTTCTTTTTCTGTGTGACTTATTTCAGTTAGAATCATCATACCTGAATCCACTCATTGTGCTGCTAAGGGCCTGATGACATAGATTTCATTGCTGAGTGATATTGCTTTGTAAGTAAATACCACAACTTCTTTATCCATTTTTCACTTTCTGCGATGTTGAACTTGTACTGTAAACGAGGTTCTTGTAAACAGAGGTGTCCCAAACTTTGGGGTGGCTGTGTCTTTTTGATTTTAATTTCCCTAAGCTATAGGACCATAAGTGGAAGTGCCCTAGGCTCTGTTGCTTTGTTTTTTAGATGTTTCAGGAAACACCATACACTTCTCCCGAGTGTCTGTTGGCAATTTACATCCCGCCCATCAGCATAACAAGGCTCCCAGTTCTCCATGGCCTGTCCTGCCTTTCTGGATTTTACACTTTTTTCAGATGGCCCTTTTGACCGGGGGGAAGTGAGACTTCATTGTAGTGCAGATTTCCTTTGCAAGCTTGCTTGGTTGGCCAAAAAGGGCGTATGCGTTTTTTCCTGAATATATTCAGGAAAAAACGCATACGCCCTTTTTGGCCAAGTGCATCATTGTGGACGTTCTGCCTCTTTTCCTATGCTTTCAATGCAATTCCAGTCTGCCTCCTGAAATCGGTTTCCTGCAATTCTGTCCCGCTTTCAAGTCCTCTTGGCAGCCTTACTTCAGTATATTTTTGGACGATAGCTGTCATTTATAACTCTGCAGGTTTGTGAATTACAGTGCCCCTGAGCTCCTTTCTTCAACTCGCTTTCTTTTGAGCTGGCCGCAACACCGCAGGATGGCTTCAGGCCCTAATCTGGTTCCGGCACGGCACGCTGAGCCTTTGGTTAATTCCTCTTCCTGGTGGGAAATGAGAGTTAAATTTGCCCGTCCAGACACCTCCAGCTAGTCTCTCATTGGTTCTCGCTATTCCTGTTCATCTTCCGCAGAAATTGCAAACTGGGCCAAACAGGAGGTTAAAGGGACTGACTCTCCAAGTCGGGAGGGTGTTAGTAAAGCGTCTGGAATGTTGCACCCGAGTACCAGGGTACGAAAACTGAGACATATTTGAACACGTCTCCCGATCACATGGTTGATCATACTCTAGGTTCCACATGCATGTTTTAGCTGAAGGAAGAATACCTTAAACCTGGGTAGTTGAAACCCGTGGAATGGGTACCATGCAATATGACTTCAAAGGGTCTTCATTTGCTCACCGAACCTCTCCAATCCTATCACTGCTGCGTTTATGCCCCTGTACACATGCTTGATTCTCTTTCGGAGACATAGCAATCCATAGGTTTTAAGATACTTACTAGTCAGGTACATTCTTAGGCATTTAATATGCGGTGTTGAGTCCATTTCGTTGAGCAAGGAGTAGCTCTTGTCTATTCCATATTTGGCTTAAGGAACTTTATCTGTGCTCATTTCAATCTCTGGTTTTATGCAGCACCCCAACTCACCTTTCCCCTTAAGCAAGCATAAGTTGGTTTTCTAAATTTGAGACCCTGTTCTGTTCTGTAATTCAGTTCCTGTGTAGCCAAGTTTACATTCCGTGTATTACTGATATCTTATGATGTTTCTTTTTCTGTGTGACTTATTTCAGTTAGAATCATCATACCTGAATCCACTCATTGTGCTGCTAAGGGCCTGATGACATAGATTTCATTGCTGAGTGATATTGCTTTGTAAGTAAATACCACAACTTCTTTATCCATTTTTCACTTTCTGCGATGTTGAACTTGTACTGTAAACGAGGTTCTTGTAAACAGAGGCGTCCCAAACTTTGGGGTGGCTGTGTCTTTTTGATTTTAATTTCCCTAAGCTATAGGACCATAAGTGGAAGTGCCCTAGGCTCTGTTGCTTTGTTTTTTAGATGTTTCAGGAAACACCATACACTTCTCCCGAGTGTCTGTTGGCAATTTACATCCCGCCCATCAGCATAACAAGGCTCCCAGTTCTCCATGGCCTGTACTGCCTTTCTGGATTTTACACTTTTTTCAGATGGCCCTTTTGACCGGGGGGAAGTGAGACTTCATTGTAGTGCAGATTTCCTTTGCAAGCTTGCTTGGTTGGCCAAAAAGGGCGTATGCGTTTTTTCCTGAATATATTCAGGAAAAAATGCATACGCCCTTTTTGGCCAAGTGCATCATTGTGGACGTTCTGCCTCTTTTCCTATGCTTTCAATGCAATTCCAGTCTACCTCCTGAAATCGGTTTCCTGCAATTCTGCCCCGCTTTCAAGTCCTCTTGGCAGCCTTACTTCAGTATATTTTTGGACGATAGCTGTCATTTATAACTCTGCAGGTTTGTGAATTACAGTGCCCCTGAGCTCCTTTCTTCAACTCGCTTTCTTTTGAGCTGGCCGCAACACCGCAGGATGGCTTCAGGCCCTAATCTGGTTCCGGCACGGCACGCTGAGCCTTTGGTTAATTCCTCTTCCTGGTGGGAAATGAGAGTTAAATTTGCCCGTCCAGACACCTCCAGCTAGTCTCTCATTGGTTCTCGCTATTCCTGTTCATCTTCCGCAGAAATTGCAAACTGGGCCAAACAGGAGGTTAAAGGGACTGACTCTCCAAGTCGGGAGGGTGTTAGTAAAGCGTCTGGAATGTTGCACCCGAGTACCAGGGTACGAAAACTGAGACATATTTGAACACGTCTCCCGATCACATGGTTGATCATACTCTAGGTTCCACATGCATGTTTTAGCTGAAGGAAGAATACCTTAAACCTGGGTAGTTGAAACCCGTGGAATGGGTACCATGCAATATGACTTCAAAGGGTCTTCATTTGCTCACCGAACCTCTCCAATCCTATCACTGCTGCGTTTATGCCCCTGTACACATGCTTGATTCTCTTTCGGAGACATAGCAATCCATAGGTTTTAAGATACTTATTAGTCAGGTACATTCTTAGGCATTTAATATGCGGTGTTGAGTCCATTTCATTGAGCAAGGAGTAGCTCTTGTCTATTCCATATTTGGCTTAAGGAACTTTATCTGTGCTCATTTCAATCTCTGGTTTTATGCAGCACCCCAACTCACCTTTCCCCTTAAGCAAGCATAAGTTGGTTTTCTAAATTTGAGACCCTGTTCTGTTCTGTAATTCAGTTCCTGTGTAGCCAAGTTTACATTCCGTGTATTACTGATATCTTATGATGTTTCTTTTTCTGTGTGACTTATTTCAGTTAGAATCATCATACCTGAATCCACTCATTGTGCTGCTAAGGGCCTGATGACATAGATTTCATTGCTGAGTGATATTGCTTTGTAAGTAAATACCACAACTTCTTTATCCATTTTTCACTTTCTGCGATGTTGAACTTGTACTGTAAACGAGGTTCTTGTAAACAGAGGCGTCCCAAACTTTGGGGTGGCTGTGTCTTTTTGATTTTAATTTCCCTAAGCTATAGGACCATAAGTGGAAGTGCCCTAGGCTCTGTTGCTTTGTTTTTTAGATGTTTCAGGAAACACCATACACTTCTCCCGAGTGTCTGTTGGCAATTTACATCCCGCCCATCAGCATAACAAGGCTCCCAGTTCTCCATGGCCTGTACTGCCTTTCTGGATTTTACACTTTTTTCAGATGGCCCTTTTGACCGGGGGGAAGTGAGACTTCATTGTAGTGCAGATTTCCTTTGCAAGCTTGCTTGGTTGGCCAAAAAGGGCGTATGCGTTTTTTCCTGAATATATTCAGGAAAAAACGCATACGCCCTTTTTGGCCAAGTGCATCATTGTGGACGTTCTGCCTCTTTTCCTATGCTTTCAATGCAATTCCAGTCTACCTCCTGAAATCGGTTTCCTGCAATTCTGCCCCGCTTTCAAGTCCTCTTGGCAGCCTTACTTCAGTATATTTTTGGACGATAGCTGTCATTTATAACTCTGCAGGTTTGTGAATTACAGTGCCCCTGAGCTCCTTTCTTCAACTCGCTTTCTTTTGAGCTGGCCGCAACACCGCAGGATGGCTTCAGGCCCTAATCTGGTTCCGGCACGGCACGCTGAGCCTTTGGTTAATTCCTCTTCCTGGTGGGAAATGAGAGTTAAATTTGCCCGTCCAGACACCTCCAGCTAGTCTCTCATTGGTTCTCGCTATTCCTGTTCATCTTCCGCAGAAATTGCAAACTGGGCCAAACAGGAGGTTAAAGGGACTGACTCTCCAAGTCGGGAGGGTGTTAGTAAAGCGTCTGGAATGTTGCACCCGAGTACCAGGGTACGAAAACTGAGACATATTTGAACACGTCTCCCGATCACATGGTTGATCATACTCTAGGTTCCACATGCATGTTTTAGCTGAAGGAAGAATACCTTAAACCTGGGTAGTTGAAACCCGTGGAATGGGTACCATGCAATATGACTTCAAAGGGTCTTCATTTGCTCACCGAACCTCTCCAATCCTATCACTGCTGCGTTTATGCCCCTGTACACATGCTTGATTCTCTTTTGGAGACATAGCAATCCATAGGTTTTAAGATACTTACTAGTCAGGTACATTCTTAGGCATTTAATATGCGGTGTTGAGTCCATTTCGTTGAGCAAGGAGTAGCTCTTGTCTATTCCATATTTGGCTTAAGGAACTTTATCTGTGCTCATTTCAATCTCTGGTTTCATGCAGCACCCCAACTCACCTTTCCCCTTAAGCAAGCATAAGTTGGTTTTCTAAATTTGAAACCCTGTTCTGTTCTGTAATTCAGTTCCTGTGTAGCCAAGTTTACATTCCGTGTATTACTGATATCTTATGATGTTTCTTTTTCTGTGTGACTTATTTCAGTTAGAATCATCATACCTGAATCCACTCATTGTGCTGCTAAGGGCCTGATGACATAGATTTCATTGCTGAGTGATATTGCTTTGTAAGTAAATACCACAACTTCTTTATCCATTTTTCACTTTCTGCGATGTTGAACTTGTACTGTAAACGAGGTTCTTGTAAACAGAGGCGTCCCAAACTTTGGGGTGGCTGTGTCTTTTTGATTTTAATTTCCCTAAGCTATAGGACCATAAGTGGAAGTGCCCTAGGCTCTGTTGCTTTGTTTTTTAGATGTTTCAGGAAACACCATACACTTCTCCCGAGTGTCTGTTGGCAATTTACATCCCGCCCATCAGCATAACAAGGCTCCCAGTTCTCCATGGCCTGTCCTGCCTTTCTGGATTTTACACTTTTTTCAGATGGCCCTTTTGACCGGGGGGAAGTGAGACTTCATTGTAGTGCAGATTTCCTTTGCAAGCTTGCTTGGTTGGCCAAAAAGGGCGTATGCGTTTTTTCCTGAATATATTCAGGAAAAAACGCATACGCCCTTTTTGGCCAAGTGCATCATTGTGGACGTTCTGCCTCTTTTCCTATGCTTTCAATGCAATTCCAGTCTACCTCCTGAAATCGGTTTCCTGCAATTCTGCCCCGCTTTCAAGTCCTCTTGGCAGCCTTACTTCAGTATATTTTTGGACGATAGCTGTCATTTATAACTCTGCAGGTTTGTGAATTACAGTGCCCCTGAGCTCCTTTCTTCAACTCGCTTTCTTTTGAGCTGGCCGCAACACCGCAGGATGGCTTCAGGCCCTAATCTGGTTCCGGCACGGCACGCTGAGCCTTTGGTTAATTCCTCTTCCTGGTGGGAAATGAGAGTTAAATTTGCCCGTCCAGACACCTCCAGCTAGTCTCTCATTGGTTCTCGCTATTCCTGTTCATCTTCCGCAGAAATTGCAAACTAGGCCAAACAGGAGCTTAAAGGGACTGACTCTCCAAGTCGGGAGGGTGTTAGTAAAGCGTCTGGAATGTTGCACCCGAGTACCAGGGTACGAAAACTGAGACATATTTGAACATGTCTCCCGATCACATGGTTGATCATACTCTAGGTTCCACATGCATGTTTTAGCTGAAGGAAGAATACCTTAAACCTGGGTAGTTGAAACCCGTGGAATGGGTACCATGCAATATGACTTCAAAGGGTCTTCATTTGCTCACCGAACCTCTCCAATCCTATCACTGCTGCGTTTATGCCCCTGTACACATGCTTGATTCTCTTTCGGAGACATAGCAATCCATAGGTTTTAAGATACTTACTAGTCAGGTACATTCTTAGGCATTTAATATGGGGTGTTGAGTCCATTTCGTTGAGCAAGGAGTAGCTCTTGTCTATTCCATATTTGGCTTAAGGAACTTTATCTGTGCTCATTTCAATCTCTGGTTTTATGCAGCACCCCAACTCACCTTTCCCCTTAAGCAAGCATAAGTTGGTTTTCTAAATTTGAGACCCTGTTCTGTTCTGTAATTCAGTTCCTGTGTAGCCAAGTTTACATTCCGTGTATTACTGATATCTTATGATGTTTCTTTTTCTGTGTGACTTATTTCAGTTAGAATCATCATACCTGAATCCACTCATTGTGCTGCTAAGGGCCTGATGACATAGATTTCATTGCTGAGTGATATTGCTTTGTAAGTAAATACCACAACTTCTTTATCCATTTTTCACTTTCTGCGATGTTGAACTTGTACTGTAAACGAGGTTCTTGTAAACAGAGGCGTCCCAAACTTTGGGGTGGCTGTGTCTTTTTGATTTTAATTTCCCTAAGCTATAGGACCATAAGTGGAAGTGCCCTAGGCTCTGTTGCTTTGTTTTTTAGATGTTTCAGGAAACACCATACACTTCTCCCGAGTGTCTGTTGGCAATTTACATCCCGCCCATCAGCATAACAAGGCTCCCAGTTCTCCATGGCCTGTCCTGCCTTTCTGGATTTTACACTTTTTTCAGATGGCCCTTTTGACCGGGGGGAAGTGAGACTTCATTGTAGTGCAGATTTCCTTTGCAAGCTTGCTTGGTTGGCCAAAAAGGGCGTATGCGTTTTTTCCTGAATATATTCAGGAAAAAACGCATACGCCCTTTTTGGCCAAGTGCATCATTGTGGACGTTCTGCCTCTTTTCCTATGCTTTCAATGCAATTCCAGTCTACCTCCTGAAATCGGTTTCCTGCAATTCTGCCCCGCTTTCAAGTCCTCTTGGCAGCCTTACTTCAGTATATTTTTGGACGATAGCTGTCATTTATAACTCTGCAGGTTTGTGAATTACAGTGCCCCTGAGCTCCTTTCTTCAACTCGCTTTCTTTTGAGCTGGCCGCAACACCGCAGGATGGCTTCAGGCCCTAATCTGGTTCCGGCACGGCACGCTGAGCCTTTGGTTAATTCCTCTTCCTGGTGGGAAATGAGAGTTAAATTTGCCCGTCCAGACACCTCCAGCTAGTCTCTCATTGGTTCTCGCTATTCCTGTTCATCTTCCGCAGAAATTGCAAACTGGGCCAAACAGGAGGTTAAAGGGACTGACTCTCCAAGTCGGGAGGGTGTTAGTAAAGCGTCTGGAATGTTGCACCCGAGTACCAGGGTACGAAAACTGAGACATATTTGAACACGTCTCCCGATCACATGGTTGATCATACTCTAGGTTCCACATGCATGTTTTAGCTGAAGGAAGAATACCTTAAACCTGGGTAGTTGAAACCCGTGGAATGGGTACCATGCAATATGACTTCAAAGGGTCTTCATTTGCTCACCGAACCTCTCCAATCCTATCACTGCTGCGTTTATGCCCCTGTACACATGCTTGATTCTCTTTCGGAGACATAGCAATCCATAGGTTTTAAGATACTTACTAGTCAGGTACATTCTTAGGCATTTAATATGCGGTGTTGAGTCCATTTCGTTGAGCAAGGAGTAGCTCTTGTCTATTCCATATTTGGCTTAAGGAACTTTATCTGTGCTCATTTCAATCTCTGGTTTTATGCAGCACCCCAACTCACCTTTCCCCTTAAGCAAGCATAAGTTGGTTTTCTAAATTTGAGACCCTGTTCTGTTCTGTAATTCAGTTCCTGTGTAGCCAAGTTTACATTCCGTGTATTACTGATATCTTATGATGTTTCTTTTTCTGTGTGACTTATTTCAGTTAGAATCATCATACCTGAATCCACTCATTGTGCTGCTAAGGGCCTGATGACATAGATTTCATTGCTGAGTGATATTGCTTTGTAAGTAAATACCACAACTTCTTTATCCATTTTTCACTTTCTGCGATGTTGAACTTGTACTGTAAACGAGGTTCTTGTAAACAGAGGCGTCCCAAACTTTGGGGTGGCTGTGTCTTTTTGATTTTAATTTCCCTAAGCTATAGGACCATAAGTGGAAGTGCCCTAGGCTCTGTTGCTTTGTTTTTTAGATGTTTCAGGAAACACCATACACTTCTCCCGAGTGTCTGTTGGCAATTTACATCCCGCCCATCAGCATAACAAGGCTCCCAGTTCTCCATGGCCTGTCCTGCCTTTCTGGATTTTACACTTTTTTCAGATGGCCCTTTTGACCGGGGGGAAGTGAGACTTCATTGTAGTGCAGATTTCCTTTGCAAGCTTGCTTGGTTGGCCAAAAAGGGCGTATGCGTTTTTTCCTGAATATATTCAGGAAAAAACGCATACGCCCTTTTTGGCCAAGTGCATCATTGTGGACGTTCTGCCTCTTTTCCTATGCTTTCAATGCAATTCCAGTCTACCTCCTGAAATCGGTTTCCTGCAATTCTGTCCCGCTTTCAAGTCCTCTTGGCAGCCTTACTTCAGTATATTTTTGGACGATAGCTGTCATTTATAACTCTGCAGGTTTGTGAATTACAGTGCCCCTGAGCTCCTTTCTTCAACTCGCTTTCTTTTGAGCTGGCCGCAACACCGCAGGATGGCTTCAGGCCCTAATCTGGTTCCGGCACGGCACGCTGAGCCTTTGGTTAATTCCTCTTCCTGGTGGGAAATGAGAGTTAAATTTGCCCGTCCAGACACCTCCAGCTAGTCTCTCATTGGTTCTCGCTATTCCTGTTCATCTTCCGCAGAAATTGCAAACTGGGCCAAACAGGAGGTTAAAGGGACTGACTCTCCAAGTCGGGAGGGTGTTAGTAAAGCGTCTGGAATGTTGCACCCGAGTACCAGGGTACGAAAACTGAGACATATTTGAACACGTCTCCCGATCACATGGTTGATCATACTCTAGGTTCCACATGCATGTTTTAGCTGAAGGAAGAATACCTTAAACCTGGGTAGTTGAAACCCGTGGAATGGGTACCATGCAATATGACTTCAAAGGGTCTTCATTTGCTCACCGAACCTCTCCAATCCTATCACTGCTGCGTTTATGCCCCTGTACACATGCTTGATTCTCTTTCGGAGACATAGCAATCCATAGGTTTTAAGATACTTACTAGTCAGGTACATTCTTAGGCATTTAATATGGGGTGTTGAGTCCATTTCGTTGAGCAAGGAGTAGCTCTTGTCTATTCCATATTTGGCTTAAGGAACTTTATCTGTGCTCATTTCAATCTCTGGTTTTATGCAGCACCCCAACTCACCTTTCCCCTTAAGCAAGCATAAGTTGGTTTTCTAAATTTGAGACCCTGTTCTGTTCTGTAATTCAGTTCCTGTGTAGCCAAGTTTACATTCCGTGTATTACTGATATCTTATGATGTTTCTTTTTCTGTGTGACTTATTTCAGTTAGAATCATCATACCTGAATCCACTCATTGTGCTGCTAAGGGCCTGATGACATAGATTTCATTGCTGAGTGATATTGCTTTGTAAGTAAATACCACAACTTCTTTATCCATTTTTCACTTTCTGCGATGTTGAACTTGTACTGTAAACGAGGTTCTTGTAAACAGAGGCGTCCCAAACTTTGGGGTGGCTGTGTCTTTTTGATTTTAATTTCCCTAAGCTATAGGACCATAAGTGGAAGTGCCCTAGGCTCTGTTGCTTTGTTTTTTAGATGTTTCAGGAAACACCATACACTTCTCCCGAGTGTCTGTTGGCAATTTACATCCCGCCCATCAGCATAACAAGGCTCCCAGTTCTCCATGGCCTGTACTGCCTTTCTGGATTTTACACTTTTTTCAGATGGCCCTTTTGACCGGGGGGAAGTGAGACTTCATTGTAGTGCAGATTTCCTTTGCAAGCTTGCTTGGTTGGCCAAAAAGGGCGTATGCGTTTTTTCCTGAATATATTCAGGAAAAAACGCATACGCCCTTTTTGGCCAAGTGCATCATTGTGGACGTTCTGCCTCTTTTCCTATGCTTTCAATGCAATTCCAGTCTGCCTCCTGAAATCGGTTTCCTGCAATTCTGCCCCGCTTTCAAGTCCTCTTGGCAGCCTTACTTCAGTATATTTTTGGACGATAGCTGTCATTTATAACTCTGCAGGTTTGTGAATTACAGTGCCCCTGAGCTCCTTTCTTCAACTCGCTTTCTTTTGAGCTGGCCGCAACACCGCAGGATGGCTTCAGGCCCTAATCTGGTTCCGGCACGGCACGCTGAGCCTTTGGTTAATTCCTCTTCCTGGTGGGAAATGAGAGTTAAATTTGCCCGTCCAGACACCTCCAGCTAGTCTCTCATTGGTTCTCGCTATTCCTGTTCATCTTCCGCAGAAATTGCAAACTGGGCCAAACAGGAGGTTAAAGGGACTGACTCTCCAAGTCGGGAGGGTGTTAGTAAAGCGTCTGGAATGTTGCACCCGAGTACCAGGGTACGAAAACTGAGACATATTTGAACACGTCTCCCGATCACATGGTTGATCATACTCTAGGTTCCACATGCATGTTTTAGCTGAAGGAAGAATACCTTAAACCTGGGTAGTTGAAACCCGTGGAATGGGTACCATGCAATATGACTTCAAAGGGTCTTCATTTGCTCACCGAACCTCTCCAATCCTATCACTGCTGCGTTTATGCCCCTGTACACATGCTTGATTCTCTTTCGGAGACATAGCAATCCATAGGTTTTAAGATACTTACTAGTCAGGTACATTCTTAGGCATTTAATATGCGGTGTTGAGTCCATTTCGTTGAGCAAGGAGTAGCTCTTGTCTATTCCATATTTGGCTTAAGGAACTTTATCTGTGCTCATTTCAATCTCTGGTTTCATGCAGCACCCCAACTCACCTTTCCCCTTAAGCAAGCATAAGTTGGTTTTCTAAATTTGAAACCCTGTTCTGTTCTGTAATTCAGTTCCTGTGTAGCCAAGTTTACATTCCGTGTATTACTGATATCTTATGATGTTTCTTTTTCTGTGTGACTTATTTCAGTTAGAATCATCATACCTGAATCCACTCATTGTGCTGCTAAGGGCCTGATGACATAGATTTCATTGCTGAGTGATATTGCTTTGTAAGTAAATACCACAACTTCTTTATCCATTTTTCACTTTCTGCGATGTTGAACTTGTACTGTAAACGAGGTTCTTGTAAACAGAGGCGTCCCAAACTTTGGGGTGGCTGTGTCTTTTTGATTTTAATTTCCCTAAGCTATAGGACCATAAGTGGAAGTGCCCTAGGCTCTGTTGCTTTGTTTTTTAGATGTTTCAGGAAACACCATACACTTCTCCCGAGTGTCTGTTGGCAATTTACATCCCGCCCATCAGCATAACAAGGCTCCCAGTTCTCCATGGCCTGTCCTGCCTTTCTGGATTTTACACTTTTTTCAGATGGCCCTTTTGACCGGGGGGAAGTGAGACTTCATTGTAGTGCAGATTTCCTTTGCAAGCTTGCTTGGTTGGCCAAAAAGGGCGTATGCGTTTTTTCCTGAATATATTCAGGAAAAAACGCATACGCCCTTTTTGGCCAAGTGCATCATTGTGGACGTTCTGCCTCTTTTCCTATGCTTTCAATGCAATTCCAGTCTACCTCCTGAAATCGGTTTCCTGCAATTCTGCCCCGCTTTCAAGTCCTCTTGGCAGCCTTACTTCAGTATATTTTTGGACGATAGCTGTCATTTATAACTCTGCAGGTTTGTGAATTACAGTGCCCCTGAGCTCCTTTCTTCAACTCGCTTTCTTTTGAGCTGGCCGCAACACCGCAGGATGGCTTCAGGCCCTAATCTGGTTCCGGCACGGCACGCTGAGCCTTTGGTTAATTCCTCTTCCTGGTGGGAAATGAGAGTTAAATTTGCCCGTCCAGACACCTCCAGCTAGTCTCTCATTGGTTCTCGCTATTCCTGTTCATCTTCCGCAGAAATTGCAAACTAGGCCAAACAGGAGCTTAAAGGGACTGACTCTCCAAGTCGGGAGGGTGTTAGTAAAGCGTCTGGAATGTTGCACCCGAGTACCAGGGTACGAAAACTGAGACATATTTGAACATGTCTCCCGATCACATGGTTGATCATACTCTAGGTTCCACATGCATGTTTTAGCTGAAGGAAGAATACCTTAAACCTGGGTAGTTGAAACCCGTGGAATGGGTACCATGCAATATGACTTCAAAGGGTCTTCATTTGCTCACCGAACCTCTCCAATCCTATCACTGCTGCGTTTATGCCCCTGTACACATGCTTGATTCTCTTTCGGAGACATAGCAATCCATAGGTTTTAAGATACTTACTAGTCAGGTACATTCTTAGGCATTTAATATGGGGTGTTGAGTCCATTTCGTTGAGCAAGGAGTAGCTCTTGTCTATTCCATATTTGGCTTAAGGAACTTTATCTGTGCTCATTTCAATCTCTGGTTTTATGCAGCACCCCAACTCACCTTTCCCCTTAAGCAAGCATAAGTTGGTTTTCTAAATTTGAGACCCTGTTCTGTTCTGTAATTCAGTTCCTGTGTAGCCAAGTTTACATTCCGTGTATTACTGATATCTTATGATGTTTCTTTTTCTGTGTGACTTATTTCAGTTAGAATCATCATACCTGAATCCACTCATTGTGCTGCTAAGGGCCTGATGACATAGATTTCATTGCTGAGTGATATTGCTTTGTAAGTAAATACCACAACTTCTTTATCCATTTTTCACTTTCTGCGATGTTGAACTTGTACTGTAAACGAGGTTCTTGTAAACAGAGGCGTCCCAAACTTTGGGGTGGCTGTGTCTTTTTGATTTTAATTTCCCTAAGCTATAGGACCATAAGTGGAAGTGCCCTAGGCTCTGTTGCTTTGTTTTTTAGATGTTTCAGGAAACACCATACACTTCTCCCGAGTGTCTGTTGGCAATTTACATCCCGCCCATCAGCATAACAAGGCTCCCAGTTCTCCATGGCCTGTCCTGCCTTTCTGGATTTTACACTTTTTTCAGATGGCCCTTTTGACCGGGGGGAAGTGAGACTTCATTGTAGTGCAGATTTCCTTTGCAAGCTTGCTTGGTTGGCCAAAAAGGGCGTATGCGTTTTTTCCTGAATATATTCAGGAAAAAACGCATACGCCCTTTTTGGCCAAGTGCATCATTGTGGACGTTCTGCCTCTTTTCCTATGCTTTCAATGCAATTCCAGTCTACCTCCTGAAATCGGTTTCCTGCAATTCTGCCCCGCTTTCAAGTCCTCTTGGCAGCCTTACTTCAGTATATTTTTGGACGATAGCTGTCATTTATAACTCTGCAGGTTTGTGAATTACAGTGCCCCTGAGCTCCTTTCTTCAACTCGCTTTCTTTTGAGCTGGCCGCAACACCGCAGGATGGCTTCAGGCCCTAATCTGGTTCCGGCACGGCACGCTGAGCCTTTGGTTAATTCCTCTTCCTGGTGGGAAATGAGAGTTAAATTTGCCCGTCCAGACACCTCCAGCTAGTCTCTCATTGGTTCTCGCTATTCCTGTTCATCTTCCGCAGAAATTGCAAACTGGGCCAAACAGGAGGTTAAAGGGACTGACTCTCCAAGTCGGGAGGGTGTTAGTAAAGCGTCTGGAATGTTGCACCCGAGTACCAGGGTACGAAAACTGAGACATATTTGAACACGTCTCCCGATCACATGGTTGATCATACTCTAGGTTCCACATGCATGTTTTAGCTGAAGGAAGAATACCTTAAACCTGGGTAGTTGAAACCCGTGGAATGGGTACCATGCAATATGACTTCAAAGGGTCTTCATTTGCTCACCGAACCTCTCCAATCCTATCACTGCTGCGTTTATGCCCCTGTACACATGCTTGATTCTCTTTCGGAGACATAGCAATCCATAGGTTTTAAGATACTTACTAGTCAGGTACATTCTTAGGCATTTAATATGCGGTGTTGAGTCCATTTCGTTGAGCAAGGAGTAGCTCTTGTCTATTCCATATTTGGCTTAAGGAACTTTATCTGTGCTCATTTCAATCTCTGGTTTTATGCAGCACCCCAACTCACCTTTCCCCTTAAGCAAGCATAACTTGGTTTTCTAAATTTGAGACCCTGTTCTGTTCTGTAATTCAGTTCCTGTGTAGCCAAGTTTACATTCCGTGTATTACTGATATCTTATGATGTTTCTTTTTCTGTGTGACTTATTTCAGTTAGAATCATCATACCTGAATCCACTCATTGTGCTGCTAAGGGCCTGATGACATAGATTTCATTGCTGAGTGATATTGCTTTGTAAGTAAATACCACAACTTCTTTATCCATTTTTCACTTTCTGCGATGTTGAACTTGTACTGTAAACGAGGTTCTTGTAAACAGAGGTGTCCCAAACTTTGGGGTGGCTGTGTCTTTTTGATTTTAATTTCCCTAAGCTATAGGACCATAAGTGGAAGTGCCCTAGGCTCTGTTGCTTTGTTTTTTAGATGTTTCAGGAAACACCATACACTTCTCCCGAGTGTCTGTTGGCAATTTACATCCCGCCCATCAGCATAACAAGGCTCCCAGTTCTCCATGGCCTGTCCTGCCTTTCTGGATTTTACACTTTTTTCAGATGGCCCTTTTGACCGGGGGGAAGTGAGACTTCATTGTAGTGCAGATTTCCTTTGCAAGCTTGCTTGGTTGGCCAAAAAGGGCGTATGCGTTTTTTCCTGAATATATTCAGGAAAAAACGCATACGCCCTTTTTGGCCAAGTGCATCATTGTGGACGTTCTGCCTCTTTTCCTATGCTTTCAATGCAATTCCAGTCTACCTCCTGAAATCGGTTTCCTGCAATTCTGTCCCGCTTTCAAGTCCTCTTGGCAGCCTTACTTCAGTATATTTTTGGACGATAGCTGTCATTTATAACTCTGCAGGTTTGTGAATTACAGTGCCCCTGAGCTCCTTTCTTCAACTCGCTTTCTTTTGAGCTGGCCGCAACACCGCCGGATGGCTTCAGGCCCTAATCTGGTTCCGGCACGGCACGCTGAGCCTTTGGTTAATTCCTCTTCCTGGTGGGAAATGAGAGTTAAATTTGCCCGTCCAGACACCTCCAGCTAGTCTCTCATTGGTTCTCGCTATTCCTGTTCATCTTCCGCAGAAATTGCAAACTGGGCCAAACAGGAGGTTAAAGGGACTGACTCTCCAAGTCGGGAGGGTGTTAGTAAAGCGTCTGGAATGTTGCACCCGAGTACCAGGGTACGAAAACTGAGACATATTTGAACACGTCTCCCGATCACATGGTTGATCATACTCTAGGTTCCACATGCATGTTTTAGCTGAAGGAAGAATACCTTAAACCTGGGTAGTTGAAACCCGTGGAATGGGTACCATGCAATATGACTTCAAAGGGTCTTCATTTGCTCACCGAACCTCTCCAATCCTATCACTGCTGCGTTTATGCCCCTGTACACATGCTTGATTCTCTTTCAGAGACATAGCAATCCATAGGTTTTAAGATACTTACTAGTCAGGTACATTCTTAGGCATTTAATATGGGGTGTTGAGTCCATTTCGTTGAGCAAGGAGTAGCTCTTGTCTATTCCATATTTGGCTTAAGGAACTTTATCTGTGCTCATTTCAATCTCTGGTTTTATGCAGCACCCCAACTCACCTTTCCCCTTAAGCAAGCATAAGTTGGTTTTCTAAATTTGAGACCCTGTTCTGTTCTGTAATTCAGTTCCTGTGTAGCCAAGTTTACATTCCGTGTATTACTGATATCTTATGATGTTTCTTTTTCTGTGTGACTTATTTCAGTTAGAATCATCATACCTGAATCCACTCATTGTGCTGCTAAGGGCCTGATGACATAGATTTCATTGCTGAGTGATATTGCTTTGTAAGTAAATACCACAACTTCTTTATCCATTTTTCACTTTCTGCGATGTTGAACTTGTACTGTAAACGAGGTTCTTGTAAACAGAGGCGTCCCAAACTTTGGGGTGGCTGTGTCTTTTTGATTTTAATTTCCCTAAGCTATAGGACCATAAGTGGAAGTGCCCTAGGCTCTGTTGCTTTGTTTTTTAGATGTTTCAGGAAACACCATACACTTCTCCCGAGTGTCTGTTGGCAATTTACATCCCGCCCATCAGCATAACAAGGCTCCCAGTTCTCCATGGCCTGTACTGCCTTTCTGGATTTTACACTTTTTTCAGATGGCCCTTTTGACCGGGGGGAAGTGAGACTTCATTGTAGTGCAGATTTCCTTTGCAAGCTTGCTTGGTTGGCCAAAAAGGGCGTATGCGTTTTTTCCTGAATATATTCAGGAAAAAACGCATACGCCCTTTTTGGCCAAGTGCATCATTGTGGACGTTCTGCCTCTTTTCCTATGCTTTCAATGCAATTCCAGTCTGCCTCCTGAAATCGGTTTCCTGCAATTCTGCCCCGCTTTCAAGTCCTCTTGGCAGCCTTACTTCAGTATATTTTTGGACGATAGCTGTCATTTATAACTCTGCAGGTTTGTGAATTACAGTGCCCCTGAGCTCCTTTCTTCAACTCGCTTTCTTTTGAGCTGGCCGCAACACCGCAGGATGGCTTCAGGCCCTAATCTGGTTCCGGCACGGCACGCTGAGCCTTTGGTTAATTCCTCTTCCTGGTGGGAAATGAGAGTTAAATTTGCCCGTCCAGACACCTCCAGCTAGTCTCTCATTGGTTCTCGCTATTCCTGTTCATCTTCCGCAGAAATTGCAAACTGGGCCAAACAGGAGGTTAAAGGGACTGACTCTCCAAGTCGGGAGGGTGTTAGTAAAGCGTCTGGAATGTTGCACCCGAGTACCAGGGTACGAAAACTGAGACATATTTGAACACGTCTCCCGATCACATGGTTGATCATACTCTAGGTTCCACATGCATGTTTTAGCTGAAGGAAGAATACCTTAAACCTGGGTAGTTGAAACCCGTGGAATGGGTACCATGCAATATGACTTCAAAGGGTCTTCATTTGCTCACCGAACCTCTCCAATCCTATCACTGCTGCGTTTATGCCCCTGTACACATGCTTGATTCTCTTTCGGAGACATAGCAATCCATAGGTTTTAAGATACTTACTAGTCAGGTACATTCTTAGGCATTTAATATGCGGTGTTGAGTCCATTTCATTGAGCAAGGAGTAGCTCTTGTCTATTCCATATTTGGCTTAAGGAACTTTATCTGTGCTCATTTCAATCTCTGGTTTTATGCAGCACCCCAACTCACCTTTCCCCTTAAGCAAGCATAAGTTGGTTTTCTAAATTTGAGACCCTGTTCTGTTCTGTAATTCAGTTCCTGTGTAGCCAAGTTTACATTCCGTGTATTACTGATATCTTATGATGTTTCTTTTTCTGTGTGACTTATTTCAGTTAGAATCATCATACCTGAATCCACTCATTGTGCTGCTAAGGGCCTGATGACATAGATTTCATTGCTGAGTGATATTGCTTTGTAAGTAAATACCACAACTTCTTTATCCATTTTTCACTTTCTGCGATGTTGAACTTGTACTGTAAACGAGGTTCTTGTAAACAGAGGCGTCCCAAACTTTGGGGTGGCTGTGTCTTTTTGATTTTAATTTCCCTAAGCTATAGGACCATAAGTGGAAGTGCCCTAGGCTCTGTTGCTTTGTTTTTTAGATGTTTCAGGAAACACCATACACTTCTCCCGAGTGTCTGTTGGCAATTTACATCCCGCCCATCAGCATAACAAGGCTCCCAGTTCTCCATGGCCTGTCCTGCCTTTCTGGATTTTACACTTTTTTCAGATGGCCCTTTTGACCGGGGGGAAGTGAGACTTCATTGTAGTGCAGATTTCCTTTGCAAGCTTGCTTGGTTGGCCAAAAAGGGCGTATGCGTTTTTTCCTGAATATATTCAGGAAAAAACGCATACGCCCTTTTTGGCCAAGTGCATCATTGTGGACGTTCTGCCTCTTTTCCTATGCTTTCAATGCAATTCCAGTCTACCTCCTGAAATCGGTTTCCTGCAATTCTGCCCCGCTTTCAAGTCCTCTTGGCAGCCTTACTTCAGTATATTTTTGGACGATAGCTGTCATTTATAACTCTGCAGGTTTGTGAATTACAGTGCCCCTGAGCTCCTTTCTTCAACTCGCTTTCTTTTGAGCTGGCCGCAACACCGCAGGATGGCTTCAGGCCCTAATCTGGTTCCGGCACGGCACGCTGAGCCTTTGGTTAATTCCTCTTCCTGGTGGGAAATGAGAGTTAAATTTGCCCGTCCAGACACCTCCAGCTAGTCTCTCATTGGTTCTCGCTATTCCTGTTCATCTTCCGCAGAAATTGCAAACTGGGCCAAACAGGAGGTTAAAGGGACTGACTCTCCAAGTCGGGAGGGTGTTAGTAAAGCGTCTGGAATGTTGCACCCGAGTACCAGGGTACGAAAACTGAGACATATTTGAACACGTCTCCCGATCACATGGTTGATCATACTCTAGGTTCCACATGCATGTTTTAGCTGAAGGAAGAATACCTTAAACCTGGGTAGTTGAAACCCGTGGAATGGGTACCATGCAATATGACTTCAAAGGGTCTTCATTTGCTCACCGAACCTCTCCAATCCTATCACTGCTGCGTTTATGCCCCTGTACACATGCTTGATTCTCTTTCGGAGACATAGCAATCCATAGGTTTTAAGATACTTACTAGTCAGGTACATTCTTAGGCATTTAATATGCGGTGTTGAGTCCATTTCGTTGAGCAAGGAGTAGCTCTTGTCTATTCCATATTTGGCTTAAGGAACTTTATCTGTGCTCATTTCAATCTCTGGTTTTATGCAGCACCCCAACTCACCTTTCCCCTTAAGCAAGCATAACTTGGTTTTCTAAATTTGAGACCCTGTTCTGTTCTGTAATTCAGTTCCTGTGTAGCCAAGTTTACATTCCGTGTATTACTGATATCTTATGATGTTTCTTTTTCTGTGTGACTTATTTCAGTTAGAATCATCATACCTGAATCCACTCATTGTGCTGCTAAGGGCCTGATGACATAGATTTCATTGCTGAGTGATATTGCTTTGTAAGTAAATACCACAACTTCTTTATCCATTTTTCACTTTCTGCGATGTTGAACTTGTACTGTAAACGAGGTTCTTGTAAACAGAGGTGTCCCAAACTTTGGGGTGGCTGTGTCTTTTTGATTTTAATTTCCCTAAGCTATAGGACCATAAGTGGAAGTGCCCTAGGCTCTGTTGCTTTGTTTTTTAGATGTTTCAGGAAACACCATACACTTCTCCCGAGTGTCTGTTGGCAATTTACATCCCGCCCATCAGCATAACAAGGCTCCCAGTTCTCCATGGCCTGTCCTGCCTTTCTGGATTTTACACTTTTTTCAGATGGCCCTTTTGACCGGGGGGAAGTGAGACTTCATTGTAGTGCAGATTTCCTTTGCAAGCTTGCTTGGTTGGCCAAAAAGGGCGTATGCGTTTTTTCCTGAATATATTCAGGAAAAAACGCATACGCCCTTTTTGGCCAAGTGCATCATTGTGGACGTTCTGCCTCTTTTCCTATGCTTTCAATGCAATTCCAGTCTACCTCCTGAAATCGGTTTCCTGCAATTCTGTCCCGCTTTCAAGTCCTCTTGGCAGCCTTACTTCAGTATATTTTTGGACGATAGCTGTCATTTATAACTCTGCAGGTTTGTGAATTACAGTGCCCCTGAGCTCCTTTCTTCAACTCGCTTTCTTTTGAGCTGGCCGCAACACCGCCGGATGGCTTCAGGCCCTAATCTGGTTCCGGCACGGCACGCTGAGCCTTTGGTTAATTCCTCTTCCTGGTGGGAAATGAGAGTTAAATTTGCCCGTCCAGACACCTCCAGCTAGTCTCTCATTGGTTCTCGCTATTCCTGTTCATCTTCCGCAGAAATTGCAAACTGGGCCAAACAGGAGGTTAAAGGGACTGACTCTCCAAGTCGGGAGGGTGTTAGTAAAGCGTCTGGAATGTTGCACCCGAGTACCAGGGTACGAAAACTGAGACATATTTGAACACGTCTCCCGATCACATGGTTGATCATACTCTAGGTTCCACATGCATGTTTTAGCTGAAGGAAGAATACCTTAAACCTGGGTAGTTGAAACCCGTGGAATGGGTACCATGCAATATGACTTCAAAGGGTCTTCATTTGCTCACCGAACCTCTCCAATCCTATCACTGCTGCGTTTATGCCCCTGTACACATGCTTGATTCTCTTTCGGAGACATAGCAATCCATAGGTTTTAAGATACTTACTAGTCAGGTACATTCTTAGGCATTTAATATGGGGTGTTGAGTCCATTTCGTTGAGCAAGGAGTAGCTCTTGTCTATTCCATATTTGGCTTAAGGAACTTTATCTGTGCTCATTTCAATCTCTGGTTTTATGCAGCACCCCAACTCACCTTTCCCCTTAAGCAAGCATAAGTTGGTTTTCTAAATTTGAGACCCTGTTCTGTTCTGTAATTCAGTTCCTGTGTAGCCAAGTTTACATTCCGTGTATTACTGATATCTTATGATGTTTCTTTTTCTGTGTGACTTATTTCAGTTAGAATCATCATACCTGAATCCACTCATTGTGCTGCTAAGGGCCTGATGACATAGATTTCATTGCTGAGTGATATTGCTTTGTAAGTAAATACCACAACTTCTTTATCCATTTTTCACTTTCTGCGATGTTGAACTTGTACTGTAAACGAGGTTCTTGTAAACAGAGGCGTCCCAAACTTTGGGGTGGCTGTGTCTTTTTGATTTTAATTTCCCTAAGCTATAGGACCATAAGTGGAAGTGCCCTAGGCTCTGTTGCTTTGTTTTTTAGATGTTTCAGGAAACACCATACACTTCTCCCGAGTGTCTGTTGGCAATTTACATCCCGCCCATCAGCATAACAAGGCTCCCAGTTCTCCATGGCCTGTCCTGCCTTTCTGGATTTTACACTTTTTTCAGATGGCCCTTTTGACCGGGGGGAAGTGAGACTTCATTGTAGTGCAGATTTCCTTTGCAAGCTTGCTTGGTTGGCCAAAAAGGGCGTATGCGTTTTTTCCTGAATATATTCAGGAAAAAACGCATACGCCCTTTTTGGCCAAGTGCATCATTGTGGACGTTCTGCCTCTTTTCCTATGCTTTCAATGCAATTCCAGTCTACCTCCTGAAATCGGTTTCCTGCAATTCTGCCCCGCTTTCAAGTCCTCTTGGCAGCCTTACTTCAGTATATTTTTGGACGATAGCTGTCATTTATAACTCTGCAGGTTTGTGAATTACAGTGCCCCTGAGCTCCTTTCTTCAACTCGCTTTCTTTTGAGCTGGCCGCAACACCGCAGGATGGCTTCAGGCCCTAATCTGGTTCCGGCACGGCACGCTGAGCCTTTGGTTAATTCCTCTTCCTGGTGGGAAATGAGAGTTAAATTTGCCCGTCCAGACACCTCCAGCTAGTCTCTCATTGGTTCTCGCTATTCCTGTTCATCTTCCGCAGAAATTGCAAACTGGGCCAAACAGGAGGTTAAAGGGACTGACTCTCCAAGTCGGGAGGGTGTTAGTAAAGCGTCTGGAATGTTGCACCCGAGTACCAGGGTACGAAAACTGAGACATATTTGAACACGTCTCCCGATCACATGGTTGATCATACTCTAGGTTCCACATGCATGTTTTAGCTGAAGGAAGAATACCTTAAACCTGGGTAGTTGAAACCCGTGGAATGGGTACCATGCAATATGACTTCAAAGGGTCTTCATTTGCTCACCGAACCTCTCCAATCCTATCACTGCTGCGTTTATGCCCCTGTACACATGCTTGATTCTCTTTCGGAGACATAGCAATCCATAGGTTTTAAGATACTTACTAGTCAGGTACATTCTTAGGCATTTAATATGCGGTGTTGAGTCCATTTCGTTGAGCAAGGAGTAGCTCTTGTCTATTCCATATTTGGCTTAAGGAACTTTATCTGTGCTCATTTCAATCTCTGGTTTTATGCAGCACCCCAACTCACCTTTCCCCTTAAGCAAGCATAACTTGGTTTTCTAAATTTGAGACCCTGTTCTGTTCTGTAATTCAGTTCCTGTGTAGCCAAGTTTACATTCCGTGTATTACTGATATCTTATGATGTTTCTTTTTCTGTGTGACTTATTTCAGTTAGAATCATCATACCTGAATCCACTCATTGTGCTGCTAAGGGCCTGATGACATAGATTTCATTGCTGAGTGATATTGCTTTGTAAGTAAATACCACAACTTCTTTATCCATTTTTCACTTTCTGCGATGTTGAACTTGTACTGTAAACGAGGTTCTTGTAAACAGAGGTGTCCCAAACTTTGGGGTGGCTGTGTCTTTTTGATTTTAATTTCCCTAAGCTATAGGACCATAAGTGGAAGTGCCCTAGGCTCTGTTGCTTTGTTTTTTAGATGTTTCAGGAAACACCATACACTTCTCCCGAGTGTCTGTTGGCAATTTACATCCCGCCCATCAGCATAACAAGGCTCCCAGTTCTCCATGGCCTGTCCTGCCTTTCTGGATTTTACACTTTTTTCAGATGGCCCTTTTGACCGGGGGGAAGTGAGACTTCATTGTAGTGCAGATTTCCTTTGCAAGCTTGCTTGGTTGGCCAAAAAGGGCGTATGCGTTTTTTCCTGAATATATTCAGGAAAAAACGCATACGCCCTTTTTGGCCAAGTGCATCATTGTGGACGTTCTGCCTCTTTTCCTATGCTTTCAATGCAATTCCAGTCTACCTCCTGAAATCGGTTTCCTGCAATTCTGTCCCGCTTTCAAGTCCTCTTGGCAGCCTTACTTCAGTATATTTTTGGACGATAGCTGTCATTTATAACTCTGCAGGTTTGTGAATTACAGTGCCCCTGAGCTCCTTTCTTCAACTCGCTTTCTTTTGAGCTGGCCGCAACACCGCAGGATGGCTTCAGGCCCTAATCTGGTTCCGGCACGGCACGCTGAGCCTTTGGTTAATTCCTCTTCCTGGTGGGAAATGAGAGTTAAATTTGCCCGTCCAGACACCTCCAGCTAGTCTCTCATTGGTTCTCGCTATTCCTGTTCATCTTCCGCAGAAATTGCAAACTGGGCCAAACAGGAGGTTAAAGGGACTGACTCTCCAAGTCGGGAGGGTGTTAGTAAAGCATCTGGAATGTTGCACCCGAGTACCAGGGTACGAAAACTGAGACATATTTGAACACGTCTCCCGATCACATGGTTGATCATACTCTAGGTTCCACATGCATGTTTTAGCTGAAGGAAGAATACCTTAAACCTGGGTAGTTGAAACCCGTGGAATGGGTACCATGCAATATGACTTCAAAGGGTCTTCATTTGCTCACCGAACCTCTCCAATCCTATCACTGCTGCGTTTATGCCCCTGTACACATGCTTGATTCTCTTTCGGAGACATAGCAATCCATAGGTTTTAAGATACTTACTAGTCAGGTACATTCTTAGGCATTTAATATGGGGTGTTGAGTCCATTTCGTTGAGCAAGGAGTAGCTCTTGTCTATTCCATATTTGGCTTAAGGAACTTTATCTGTGCTCATTTCAATCTCTGGTTTTATGCAGCACCCCAACTCACCTTTCCCCTTAAGCAAGCATAAGTTGGTTTTCTAAATTTGAGACCCTGTTCTGTTCTGTAATTCAGTTCCTGTGTAGCCAAGTTTACATTCCGTGTATTACTGATATCTTATGATGTTTCTTTTTCTGTGTGACTTATTTCAGTTAGAATCATCATACCTGAATCCACTCATTGTGCTGCTAAGGGCCTGATGACATAGATTTCATTGCTGAGTGATATTGCTTTGTAAGTAAATACCACAACTTCTTTATCCATTTTTCACTTTCTGCGATGTTGAACTTGTACTGTAAACGAGGTTCTTGTAAACAGCGGCGTCCCAAACTTTGGGGTGGCTGTGTCTTTTTGATTTTAATTTCCCTAAGCTATAGGACCATAAGTGGAAGTGCCCTAGGCTCTGTTGCTTTGTTTTTTAGATGTTTCAGGAAACACCATACACTTCTCCCGAGTGTCTGTTGGCAATTTACATCCCGCCCATCAGCATAACAAGGCTCCCAGTTCTCCATGGCCTGTACTGCCTTTCTGGATTTTACACTTTTTTCAGATGGCCCTTTTGACCGGGGGGAAGTGAGACTTCATTGTAGTGCAGATTTCCTTTGCAAGCTTGCTTGGTTGGCCAAAAAGGGCGTATGCGTTTTTTCCTGAATATATTCAGGAAAAAACGCATACGCCCTTTTTGGCCAAGTGCATCATTGTGGACGTTCTGCCTCTTTTCCTATGCTTTCAATGCAATTCCAGTCTACCTCCTGAAATCGGTTTCCTGCAATTCTGCCCCGCTTTCAAGTCCTCTTGGCAGCCTTACTTCAGTATATTTTTGGACGATAGCTGTCATTTATAACTCTGCAGGTTTGTGAATTACAGTGCCCCTGAGCTCCTTTCTTCAACTCGCTTTCTTTTGAGCTGGCCGCAACACCGCAGGATGGCTTCAGGCCCTAATCTGGTTCCGGCACGGCACGCTGAGCCTTTGGTTAATTCCTCTTCCTGGTGGGAAATGAGAGTTAAATTTGCCCGTCCAGACACCTCCAGCTAGTCTCTCATTGGTTCTCGCTATTCCTGTTCATCTTCCGCAGAAATTGCAAACTGGGCCAAACAGGAGGTTAAAGGGACTGACTCTCCAAGTCGGGAGGGTGTTAGTAAAGCGTCTGGAATGTTGCACCCGAGTACCAGGGTACGAAAACTGAGACATATTTGAACACGTCTCCCGATCACATGGTTGATCATACTCTAGGTTCCACATGCATGTTTTAGCTGAAGGAAGAATACCTTAAACCTGGGTAGTTGAAACCCGTGGAATGGGTACCATGCAATATGACTTCAAAGGGTCTTCATTTGCTCACCGAACCTCTCCAATCCTATCACTGCTGCGTTTATGCCCCTGTACACATGCTTGATTCTCTTTCGGAGACATAGCAATCCATAGGTTTTAAGATACTTACTAGTCAGGTACATTCTTAGGCATTTAATATGCGGTGTTGAGTCCATTTCGTTGAGCAAGGAGTAGCTCTTGTCTATTCCATATTTGGCTTAAGGAACTTTATCTGTGCTCATTTCAATCTCTGGTTTTATGCAGCACCCCAACTCACCTTTCCCCTTAAGCAAGCATAACTTGGTTTTCTAAATTTGAGACCCTGTTCTGTTCTGTAATTCAGTTCCTGTGTAGCCAAGTTTACATTCCGTGTATTACTGATATCTTATGATGTTTCTTTTTCTGTGTGACTTATTTCAGTTAGAATCATCATACCTGAATCCACTCATTGTGCTGCTAAGGGCCTGATGACATAGATTTCATTGCTGAGTGATATTGCTTTGTAAGTAAATACCACAACTTCTTTATCCATTTTTCACTTTCTGCGATGTTGAACTTGTACTGTAAACGAGGTTCTTGTAAACAGAGGTGTCCCAAACTTTGGGGTGGCTGTGTCTTTTTGATTTTAATTTCCCTAAGCTATAGGACCATAAGTGGAAGTGCCCTAGGCTCTGTTGCTTTGTTTTTTAGATGTTTCAGGAAACACCATACACTTCTCCCGAGTGTCTGTTGGCAATTTACATCCCGCCCATCAGCATAACAAGGCTCCCAGTTCTCCATGGCCTGTCCTGCCTTTCTGGATTTTACACTTTTTTCAGATGGCCCTTTTGACCGGGGGGAAGTGAGACTTCATTGTAGTGCAGATTTCCTTTGCAAGCTTGCTTGGTTGGCCAAAAAGGGCGTATGCGTTTTTTCCTGAATATATTCAGGAAAAAACGCATACGCCCTTTTTGGCCAAGTGCATCATTGTGGACGTTCTGCCTCTTTTCCTATGCTTTCAATGCAATTCCAGTCTACCTCCTGAAATCGGTTTCCTGCAATTCTGTCCCGCTTTCAAGTCCTCTTGGCAGCCTTACTTCAGTATATTTTTGGACGATAGCTGTCATTTATAACTCTGCAGGTTTGTGAATTACAGTGCCCCTGAGCTCCTTTCTTCAACTCGCTTTCTTTTGAGCTGGCCGCAACACCGCAGGATGGCTTCAGGCCCTAATCTGGTTCCGGCACGGCACGCTGAGCCTTTGGTTAATTCCTCTTCCTGGTGGGAAATGAGAGTTAAATTTGCCCGTCCAGACACCTCCAGCTAGTCTCTCATTGGTTCTCGCTATTCCTGTTCATCTTCCGCAGAAATTGCAAACTGGGCCAAACAGGAGGTTAAAGGGACTGACTCTCCAAGTCGGGAGGGTGTTAGTAAAGCGTCTGGAATGTTGCACCCGAGTACCAGGGTACGAAAACTGAGACATATTTGAACACGTCTCCCGATCACATGGTTGATCATACTCTAGGTTCCACATGCATGTTTTAGCTGAAGGAAGAATACCTTAAACCTGGGTAGTTGAAACCCGTGGAATGGGTACCATGCAATATGACTTCAAAGGGTCTTCATTTGCTCACCGAACCTCTCCAATCCTATCACTGCTGCGTTTATGCCCCTGTACACATGCTTGATTCTCTTTCGGAGACATAGCAATCCATAGGTTTTAAGATACTTACTAGTCAGGTACATTCTTAGGCATTTAATATGCGGTGTTGAGTCCATTTCGTTGAGCAAGGAGTAGCTCTTGTCTATTCCATATTTGGCTTAAGGAACTTTATCTGTGCTCATTTCAATCTCTGGTTTCATGCAGCACCCCAACTCACCTTTCCCCTTAAGCAAGCATAAGTTGGTTTTCTAAATTTGAGACCCTGTTCTGTTCTGTAATTCAGTTCCTGTGTAGCCAAGTTTACATTCCGTGTATTACTGATATCTTATGATGTTTCTTTTTCTGTGTGACTTATTTCAGTTAGAATCATCATACCTGAATCCACTCATTGTGCTGCTAAGGGCCTGATGACATAGATTTCATTGCTGAGTGATATTGCTTTGTAAGTAAATACCACAACTTCTTTATCCATTTTTCACTTTCTGCGATGTTGAACTTGTACTGTAAACGAGGTTCTTGTAAACAGAGGCGTCCCAAACTTTGGGGTGGCTGTGTCTTTTTGATTTTAATTTCCCTAAGCTATAGGACCATAAGTGGAAGTGCCCTAGGCTCTGTTGCTTTGTTTTTTAGATGTTTCAGGAAACACCATACACTTCTCCCGAGTGTCTGTTGGCAATTTACATCCCGCCCATCAGCATAACAAGGCTCCCAGTTCTCCATGGCCTGTCCTGCCTTTCTGGATTTTACACTTTTTTCAGATGGCCCTTTTGACCGGGGGGAAGTGAGACTTCATTGTAGTGCAGATTTCCTTTGCAAGCTTGCTTGGTTGGCCAAAAAGGGCGTATGCTTTTTTCCTGAATATATTCAGGAAAAAACGCATACGCCCTTTTTGGCCAAGTGCATCATTGTGGACGTTCTGCCTCTTTTCCTATGCTTTCAATGCAATTCCAGTCTACCTCCTGAAATCGGTTTCCTGCAATTCTGCCCCGCTTTCAAGTCCTCTTGGCAGCCTTACTTCAGTATATTTTTGGACGATAGCTGTCATTTATAACTCTGCAGGTTTGTGAATTACAGTGCCCCTGAGCTCCTTTCTTCAACTCGCTTTCTTTTGAGCTGGCCGCAACACCGCAGGATGGCTTCAGGCCCTAATCTGGTTCCGGCACGGCACGCTGAGCCTTTGGTTAATTCCTCTTCCTGGTGGGAAATGAGAGTTAAATTTGCCCGTCCAGACACCTCCAGCTAGTCTCTCATTGGTTCTCGCTATTCCTGTTCATCTTCCGCAGAAATTGCAAACTGGGCCAAACAGGAGGTTAAAGGGACTGACTCTCCAAGTCGGGAGGGTGTTAGTAAAGCGTCTGGAATGTTGCACCCGAGTACCAGGGTACGAAAACTGAGACATATTTGAACACGTCTCCCGATCACATGGTTGATCATACTCTAGGTTCCACATGCATGTTTTAGCTGAAGGAAGAATACCTTAAACCTGGGTAGTTGAAACCCGTGGAATGGGTACCATGCAATATGACTTCAAAGGGTCTTCATTTGCTCACCGAACCTCTCCAATCCTATCACTGCTGCGTTTATGCCCCTGTACACATGCTTGATTCTCTTTCGGAGACATAGCAATCCATAGGTTTTAAGATACTTACTAGTCAGGTACATTCTTAGGCATTTAATATGCGGTGTTGAGTCCATTTCGTTGAGCAAGGAGTAGCTCTTGTCTATTCCATATTTGGCTTAAGGAACTTTATCTGTGCTCATTTCAATCTCTGGTTTTATGCAGCACCCCAACTCACCTTTCCCCTTAAGCAAGCATAACTTGGTTTTCTAAATTTGAGACCCTGTTCTGTTCTGTAATTCAGTTCCTGTGTAGCCAAGTTTACATTCCGTGTATTACTGATATCTTATGATGTTTCTTTTTCTGTGTGACTTATTTCAGTTAGAATCATCATACCTGAATCCACTCATTGTGCTGCTAAGGGCCTGATGACATAGATTTCATTGCTGAGTGATATTGCTTTGTAAGTAAATACCACAACTTCTTTATCCATTTTTCACTTTCTGCGATGTTGAACTTGTACTGTAAACGAGGTTCTTGTAAACAGAGGTGTCCCAAACTTTGGGGTGGCTGTGTCTTTTTGATTTTAATTTCCCTAAGCTATAGGACCATAAGTGGAAGTGCCCTAGGCTCTGTTGCTTTGTTTTTTAGATGTTTCAGGAAACACCATACACTTCTCCCGAGTGTCTGTTGGCAATTTACATCCCGCCCATCAGCATAACAAGGCTCCCAGTTCTCCATGGCCTGTCCTGCCTTTCTGGATTTTACACTTTTTTCAGATGGCCCTTTTGACCGGGGGGAAGTGAGACTTCATTGTAGTGCAGATTTCCTTTGCAAGCTTGCTTGGTTGGCCAAAAAGGGCGTATGCGTTTTTTCCTGAATATATTCAGGAAAAAACGCATACGCCCTTTTTGGCCAAGTGCATCATTGTGGACGTTCTGCCTCTTTTCCTATGCTTTCAATGCAATTCCAGTCTACCTCCTGAAATCGGTTTCCTGCAATTCTGTCCCGCTTTCAAGTCCTCTTGGCAGCCTTACTTCAGTATATTTTTGGACGATAGCTGTCATTTATAACTCTGCAGGTTTGTGAATTACAGTGCCCCTGAGCTCCTTTCTTCAACTCGCTTTCTTTTGAGCTGGCCGCAACACCGCAGGATGGCTTCAGGCCCTAATCTGGTTCCGGCACGGCACGCTGAGCCTTTGGTTAATTCCTCTTCCTGGTGGGAAATGAGAGTTAAATTTGCCCGTCCAGACACCTCCAGCTAGTCTCTCATTGGTTCTCGCTATTCCTGTTCATCTTCCGCAGAAATTGCAAACTGGGCCAAACAGGAGGTTAAAGGGACTGACTCTCCAAGTCGGGAGGGTGTTAGTAAAGCGTCTGGAATGTTGCACCCGAGTACCAGGGTACGAAAACTGAGACATATTTGAACACGTCTCCCGATCACATGGTTGATCATACTCTAGGTTCCACATGCATGTTTTAGCTGAAGGAAGAATACCTTAAACCTGGGTAGTTGAAACCCGTGGAATGGGTACCATGCAATATGACTTCAAAGGGTCTTCATTTGCTCACCGAACCTCTCCAATCCTATCACTGCTGCGTTTATGCCCCTGTACACATGCTTGATTCTCTTTCGGAGACATAGCAATCCATAGGTTTTAAGATACTTACTAGTCAGGTACATTCTTAGGCATTTAATATGCGGTGTTGAGTCCATTTCGTTGAGCAAGGAGTAGCTCTTGTCTATTCCATATTTGGCTTAAGGAACTTTATCTGTGCTCATTTCAATCTCTGGTTTCATGCAGCACCCCAACTCACGTTTCCCCTTAAGCAAGCATAAGTTGGTTTTCTAAATTTGAGACCCTGTTCTGTTCTGTAATTCAGTTCCTGTGTAGCCAAGTTTACATTCCGTGTATTACTGATATCTTATGATGTTTCTTTTTCTGTGTGACTTATTTCAGTTAGAATCATCATACCTGAATCCACTCATTGTGCTGCTAAGGGCCTGATGACATAGATTTCATTGCTGAGTGATATTGCTTTGTAAGTAAATACCACAACTTCTTTATCCATTTTTCACTTTCTGCGATGTTGAACTTGTACTGTAAACGAGGTTCTTGTAAACAGAGGCGTCCCAAACTTTGGGGTGGCTGTGTCTTTTTGATTTTAATTTCCCTAAGCTATAGGACCATAAGTGGAAGTGCCCTAGGCTCTGTTGCTTTGTTTTTTAGATGTTTCAGGAAACACCATACACTTCTCCCGAGTGTCTGTTGGCAATTTACATCCCGCCCATCAGCATAACAAGGCTCCCAGTTCTCCATGGCCTGTCCTGCCTTTCTGGATTTTACACTTTTTTCAGATGGCCCTTTTGACCGGGGGGAAGTGAGACTTCATTGTAGTGCAGATTTCCTTTGCAAGCTTGCTTGGTTGGCCAAAAAGGGCGTATGCTTTTTTCCTGAATATATTCAGGAAAAAACGCATACGCCCTTTTTGGCCAAGTGCATCATTGTGGACGTTCTGCCTCTTTTCCTATGCTTTCAATGCAATTCCAGTCTACCTCCTGAAATCGGTTTCCTGCAATTCTGCCCCGCTTTCAAGTCCTCTTGGCAGCCTTACTTCAGTATATTTTTGGACGATAGCTGTCATTTATAACTCTGCAGGTTTGTGAATTACAGTGCCCCTGAGCTCCTTTCTTCAACTCGCTTTCTTTTGAGCTGGCCGCAACACCGCAGGATGGCTTCAGGCCCTAATCTGGTTCCGGCACGGCACGCTGAGCCTTTGGTTAATTCCTCTTCCTGGTGGGAAATGAGAGTTAAATTTGCCCGTCCAGACACCTCCAGCTAGTCTCTCATTGGTTCTCGCTATTCCTGTTCATCTTCCGCAGAAATTGCAAACTGGGCCAAACAGGAGGTTAAAGGGACTGACTCTCCAAGTCGGGAGGGTGTTAGTAAAGCGTCTGGAATGTTGCACCCGAGTACCAGGGTACGAAAACTGAGACATATTTGAACACGTCTCCCGATCACATGGTTGATCATACTCTAGGTTCCACATGCATGTTTTAGCTGAAGGAAGAATACCTTAAACCTGGGTAGTTGAAACCCGTGGAATGGGTACCATGCAATATGACTTCAAAGGGTCTTCATTTGCTCACCGAACCTCTCCAATCCTATCACTGCTGCGTTTATGCCCCTGTACACATGCTTGATTCTCTTTCGGAGACATAGCAATCCATAGGTTTTAAGATACTTACTAGTCAGGTACATTCTTAGGCATTTAATATGGGGTGTTGAGTCCATTTCGTTGAGCAAGGAGTAGCTCTTGTCTATTCCATATTTGGCTTAAGGAACTTTATCTGTGCTCATTTCAATCTCTGGTTTTATGCAGCACCCCAACTCACCTTTCCCCTTAAGCAAGCATAAGTTGGTTTTCTAAATTTGAGACCCTGTTCTGTTCTGTAATTCAGTTCCTGTGTAGCCAAGTTTACATTCCGTGTATTACTGATATCTTATGATGTTTCTTTTTCTGTGTGACTTATTTCAGTTAGAATCATCATACCTGAATCCACTCATTGTGCTGCTAAGGGCCTGATGACATAGATTTCATTGCTGAGTGATATTGCTTTGTAAGTAAATACCACAACTTCTTTATCCATTTTTCACTTTCTGCGATGTTGAACTTGTACTGTAAACGAGGTTCTTGTAAACAGCGGCGTCCCAAACTTTGGGGTGGCTGTGTCTTTTTGATTTTAATTTCCCTAAGCTATAGGACCATAAGTGGAAGTGCCCTAGGCTCTGTTGCTTTGTTTTTTAGATGTTTCAGGAAACACCATACACTTCTCCCGAGTGTCTGTTGGCAATTTACATCCCGCCCATCAGCATAACAAGGCTCCCAGTTCTCCATGGCCTGTACTGCCTTTCTGGATTTTACACTTTTTTCAGATGGCCCTTTTGACCGGGGGGAAGTGAGACTTCATTGTAGTGCAGATTTCCTTTGCAAGCTTGCTTGGTTGGCCAAAAAGGGCGTATGCGTTTTTTCCTGAATATATTCAGGAAAAAACGCATACGCCCTTTTTGGCCAAGTGCATCATTGTGGACGTTCTGCCTCTTTTCCTATGCTTTCAATGCAATTCCAGTCTACCTCCTGAAATCGGTTTCCTGCAATTCTGCCCCGCTTTCAAGTCCTCTTGGCAGCCTTACTTCAGTATATTTTTGGACGATAGCTGTCATTTATAACTCTGCAGGTTTGTGAATTACAGTGCCCCTGAGCTCCTTTCTTCAACTCGCTTTCTTTTGAGCTGGCCGCAACACCGCAGGATGGCTTCAGGCCCTAATCTGGTTCCGGCACGGCATGCTGAGCCTTTGGTTAATTCCTCTTCCTGGTGGGAAATGAGAGTTAAATTTGCCCGTCCAGACACCTCCAGCTAGTCTCTCATTGGTTCTCGCTATTCCTGTTCATCTTCCGCAGAAATTGCAAACTGGGCCAAACAGGAGGTTAAAGGGACTGACTCTCCAAGTCGGGAGGGTGTTAGTAAAGCGTCTGGAATGTTGCACCCGAGTACCAGGGTACGAAAACTGAGACATATTTGAACACGTCTCCCGATCACATGGTTGATCATACTCTAGGTTCCACATGCATGTTTTAGCTGAAGGAAGAATACCTTAAACCTGGGTAGTTGAAACCCGTGGAATGGGTACCATGCAATATGACTTCAAAGGGTCTTCATTTGCTCACCGAACCTCTCCAATCCTATCACTGCTGCGTTTATGCCCCTGTACACATGCTTGATTCTCTTTCGGAGACATAGCAATCCATAGGTTTTAAGATACTTACTAGTCAGGTACATTCTTAGGCATTTAATATGCGGTGTTGAGTCCATTTCGTTGAGCAAGGAGTAGCTCTTGTCTATTCCATATTTGGCTTAAGGAACTTTATCTGTGCTCATTTCAATCTCTGGTTTTATGCAGCACCCCAACTCACCTTTCCCCTTAAGCAAGCATAACTTGGTTTTCTAAATTTGAGACCCTGTTCTGTTCTGTAATTCAGTTCCTGTGTAGCCAAGTTTACATTCCGTGTATTACTGATATCTTATGATGTTTCTTTTTCTGTGTGACTTATTTCAGTTAGAATCATCATACCTGAATCCACTCATTGTGCTGCTAAGGGCCTGATGACATAGATTTCATTGCTGAGTGATATTGCTTTGTAAGTAAATACCACAACTTCTTTATCCATTTTTCACTTTCTGCGATGTTGAACTTGTACTGTAAACGAGGTTCTTGTAAACAGAGGTGTCCCAAACTTTGGGGTGGCTGTGTCTTTTTGATTTTAATTTCCCTAAGCTATAGGACCATAAGTGGAAGTGCCCTAGGCTCTGTTGCTTTGTTTTTTAGATGTTTCAGGAAACACCATACACTTCTCCCGAGTGTCTGTTGGCAATTTACATCCCGCCCATCAGCATAACAAGGCTCCCAGTTCTCCATGGCCTGTCCTGCCTTTCTGGATTTTACACTTTTTTCAGATGGCCCTTTTGACCGGGGGGAAGTGAGACTTCATTGTAGTGCAGATTTCCTTTGCAAGCTTGCTTGGTTGGCCAAAAAGGGCGTATGCGTTTTTTCCTGAATATATTCAGGAAAAAACGCATATGCCCTTTTTGGCCAAGTGCATCATTGTGGACGTTCTGCCTCTTTTCCTATGCTTTCAATGCAATTCCAGTCTACCTCCTGAAATCGGTTTCCTGCAATTCTGTCCCGCTTTCAAGTCCTCTTGGCAGCCTTACTTCAGTATATTTTTGGACGATAGCTGTCATTTATAACTCTGCAGGTTTGTGAATTACAGTGCCCCTGAGCTCCTTTCTTCAACTCGCTTTCTTTTGAGCTGGCCGCAACACCGCAGGATGGCTTCAGGCCCTAATCTGGTTCCGGCACGGCACGCTGAGCCTTTGGTTAATTCCTCTTCCTGGTGGGAAATGAGAGTTAAATTTGCCCGTCCAGACACCTCCAGCTAGTCTCTCATTGGTTCTCGCTATTCCTGTTCATCTTCCGCAGAAATTGCAAACTGGGCCAAACAGGAGGTTAAAGGGACTGACTCTCCAAGTCGGGAGGGTGTTAGTAAAGCGTCTGGAATGTTGCACCCGAGTACCAGGGTACGAAAACTGAGACATATTTGAACACGTCTCCCGATCACATGGTTGATCATACTCTAGGTTCCACATGCATGTTTTAGCTGAAGGAAGAATACCTTAAACCTGGGTAGTTGAAACCCGTGGAATGGGTACCATGCAATATGACTTCAAAGGGTCTTCATTTGCTCACCGAACCTCTCCAATCCTATCACTGCTGCGTTTATGCCCCTGTACACATGCTTGATTCTCTTTCGGAGACATAGCAATCCATAGGTTTTAAGATACTTACTAGTCAGGTACATTCTTAGGCATTTAATATGCGGTGTTGAGTCCATTTCGTTGAGCAAGGAGTAGCTCTTGTCTATTCCATATTTGGCTTAAGGAACTTTATCTGTGCTCATTTCAATCTCTGGTTTCATGCAGCACCCCAACTCACCTTTCCCCTTAAGCAAGCATAAGTTGGTTTTCTAAATTTGAGACCCTGTTCTGTTCTGTAATTCAGTTCCTGTGTAGCCAAGTTTACATTCCGTGTATTACTGATATCTTATGATGTTTCTTTTTCTGTGTGACTTATTTCAGTTAGAATCATCATACCTGAATCCACTCATTGTGCTGCTAAGGGCCTGATGACATAGATTTCATTGCTGAGTGATATTGCTTTGTAAGTAAATACCACAACTTCTTTATCCATTTTTCACTTTCTGCGATGTTGAACTTGTACTGTAAACGAGGTTCTTGTAAACAGAGGCGTCCCAAACTTTGGGGTGGCTGTGTCTTTTTGATTTTAATTTCCCTAAGCTATAGGACCATAAGTGGAAGTGCCCTAGGCTCTGTTGCTTTGTTTTTTAGATGTTTCAGGAAACACCATACACTTCTCCCGAGTGTCTGTTGGCAATTTACATCCCGCCCATCAGCATAACAAGGCTCCCAGTTCTCCATGGCCTGTCCTGCCTTTCTGGATTTTACACTTTTTTCAGATGGCCCTTTTGACCGGGGGGAAGTGAGACTTCATTGTAGTGCAGATTTCCTTTGCAAGCTTGCTTGGTTGGCCAAAAAGGGCGTATGCGTTTTTTCCTGAATATATTCAGGAAAAAACGCATACGCCCTTTTTGGCCAAGTGCATCATTGTGGACGTTCTGCCTCTTTTCCTATGCTTTCAATGCAATTCCAGTCTACCTCCTGAAATCGGTTTCCTGCAATTCTGCCCCGCTTTCAAGTCCTCTTGGCAGCCTTACTTCAGTATATTTTTGGACGATAGCTGTCATTTATAACTCTGCAGGTTTGTGAATTACAGTGCCCCTGAGCTCCTTTCTTCAACTCGCTTTCTTTTGAGCTGGCCGCAACACCGCAGGATGGCTTCAGGCCCTAATCTGGTTCCGGCACGGCACGCTGAGCCTTTGGTTAATTCCTCTTCCTGGTGGGAAATGAGAGTTAAATTTGCCCGTCCAGACACCTCCAGCTAGTCTCTCATTGGTTCTCGCTATTCCTGTTCATCTTCCGCAGAAATTGCAAACTGGGCCAAACAGGAGGTTAAAGGGACTGACTCTCCAAGTCGGGAGGGTGTTAGTAAAGCGTCTGGAATGTTGCACCCGAGTACCAGGGTACGAAAACTGAGACATATTTGAACACGTCTCCCGATCACATGGTTGATCATACTCTAGGTTCCACATGCATGTTTTAGCTGAAGGAAGAATACCTTAAACCTGGGTAGTTGAAACCCGTGGAATGGGTACCATGCAATATGACTTCAAAGGGTCTTCATTTGCTCACCGAACCTCTCCAATCCTATCACTGCTGCGTTTATGCCCCTGTACACATGCTTGATTCTCTTTCGGAGACATAGCAATCCATAGGTTTTAAGATACTTACTAGTCAGGTACATTCTTAGGCATTTAATATGCGGTGTTGAGTCCATTTCGTTGAGCAAGGAGTAGCTCTTGTCTATTCCATATTTGGCTTAAGGAACTTTATCTGTGCTCATTTCAATCTCTGGTTTCATGCAGCACCCCAACTCACCTTTCCCCTTAAGCAAGCATAAGTTGGTTTTCTAAATTTGAGACCCTGTTCTGTTCTGTAATTCAGTTCCTGTGTAGCCAAGTTTACATTCCGTGTATTACTGATATCTTATGATGTTTCTTTTTCTGTGTGACTTATTTCAGTTAGAATCATCATACCTGAATCCACTCATTGTGCTGCTAAGGGCCTGATGACATAGATTTCATTGCTGAGTGATATTGCTTTGTAAGTAAATACCACAACTTCTTTATCCATTTTTCACTTTCTGCGATGTTGAACTTGTACTGTAAACGAGGTTCTTGTAAACAGAGGCGTCCCAAACTTTGGGGTGGCTGTGTCTTTTTGATTTTAATTTCCCTAAGCTATAGGACCATAAGTGGAAGTGCCCTAGGCTCTGTTGCTTTGTTTTTTAGATGTTTCAGGAAACACCATACACTTCTCCCGAGTGTCTGTTGGCAATTTACATCCCGCCCATCAGCATAACAAGGCTCCCAGTTCTCCATGGCCTGTCCTGCCTTTCTGGATTTTACACTTTTTTCAGATGGCCCTTTTGACCGGGGGGAAGTGAGACTTCATTGTAGTGCAGATTTCCTTTGCAAGCTTGCTTGGTTGGCCAAAAAGGGCGTATGCGTTTTTTCCTGAATATATTCAGGAAAAAACGCATACGCCCTTTTTGGCCAAGTGCATCATTGTGGACGTTCTGCCTCTTTTCCTATGCTTTCAATGCAATTCCAGTCTACCTCCTGAAATCGGTTTCCTGCAATTCTGCCCCGCTTTCAAGTCCTCTTGGCAGCCTTACTTCAGTATATTTTTGGACGATAGCTGTCATTTATAACTCTGCAGGTTTGTGAATTACAGTGCCCCTGAGCTCCTTTCTTCAACTCGCTTTCTTTTGAGCTGGCCGCAACACCGCAGGATGGCTTCAGGCCCTAATCTGGTTCCGGCACGGCACGCTGAGCCTTTGGTTAATTCCTCTTCCTGGTGGGAAATGAGAGTTAAATTTGCCCGTCCAGACACCTCCAGCTAGTCTCTCATTGGTTCTCGCTATTCCTGTTCATCTTCCGCAGAAATTGCAAACTGGGCCAAACAGGAGGTTAAAGGGACTGACTCTCCAAGTCGGGAGGGTGTTAGTAAAGCGTCTGGAATGTTGCACCCGAGTACCAGGGTACGAAAACTGAGACATATTTGAACACGTCTCCCGATCACATGGTTGATCATACTCTAGGTTCCACATGCATGTTTTAGCTGAAGGAAGAATACCTTAAACCTGGGTAGTTGAAACCCGTGGAATGGGTACCATGCAATATGACTTCAAAGGGTCTTCATTTGCTCACCGAACCTCTCCAATCCTATCACTGCTGCGTTTATGCCCCTGTACACATGCTTGATTCTCTTTCGGAGACATAGCAATCCATAGGTTTTAAGATACTTACTAGTCAGGTACATTCTTAGGCATTTAATATGGGGTGTTGAGTCCATTTCGTTGAGCAAGGAGTAGCTCTTGTCTATTCCATATTTGGCTTAAGGAACTTTATCTGTGCTCATTTCAATCTCTGGTTTTATGCAGCACCCCAACTCACCTTTCCCCTTAAGCAAGCATAAGTTGGTTTTCTAAATTTGAGACCCTGTTCTGTTCTGTAATTCAGTTCCTGTGTAGCCAAGTTTACATTCCGTGTATTACTGATATCTTATGATGTTTCTTTTTCTGTGTGACTTATTTCAGTTAGAATCATCATACCTGAATCCACTCATTGTGCTGCTAAGGGCCTGATGACATAGATTTCATTGCTGAGTGATATTGCTTTGTAAGTAAATACCACAACTTCTTTATCCATTTTTCACTTTCTGCGATGTTGAACTTGTACTGTAAACGAGGTTCTTGTAAACAGAGGCGTCCCAAACTTTGGGGTGGCTGTGTCTTTTTGATTTTAATTTCCCTAAGCTATAGGACCATAAGTGGAAGTGCCCTAGGCTCTGTTGCTTTGTTTTTTAGATGTTTCAGGAAACACCATACACTTCTCCCGAGTGTCTGTTGGCAATTTACATCCCGCCCATCAGCATAACAAGGCTCCCAGTTCTCCATGGCCTGTCCTGCCTTTCTGGATTTTACACTTTTTTCAGATGGCCCTTTTGACCGGGGGGAAGTGAGACTTCATTGTACTGCAGATTTCCTTTGCAAGCTTGCTTGGTTGGCCAAAAAGGGCGTATGCGTTTTTTCCTGAATATATTCAGGAAAAAACGCATACGCCCTTTTTGGCCAAGTGCATCATTGTGGACGTTCTGCCTCTTTTCCTATGCTTTCAATGCAATTCCAGTCTACCTCCTGAAATCGGTTTCCTGCAATTCTGCCCCGCTTTCAAGTCCTCTTGGCAGCCTTACTTCAGTATATTTTTGGACGATAGCTGTCATTTATAACTCTGCAGGTTTGTGAATTACAGTGCCCCTGAGCTCCTTTCTTCAACTCGCTTTCTTTTGAGCTGGCCGCAACACCGCAGGATGGCTTCAGGCCCTAATCTGGTTCCGGCACGGCACGCTGAGCCTTTGGTTAATTCCTCTTCCTGGTGGGAAATGAGAGTTAAATTTGCCCGTCCAGACACCTCCAGCTAGTCTCTCATTGGTTCTCGCTATTCCTGTTCATCTTCCGCAGAAATTGCAAACTGGGCCAAACAGGAGGTTAAAGGGACTGACTCTCCAAGTCGGGAGGGTGTTAGTAAAGCGTCTGGAATGTTGCACCCGAGTACCAGGGTACGAAAACTGAGACATATTTGAACACGTCTCCCGATCACATGGTTGATCATACTCTAGGTTCCACATGCATGTTTTAGCTGAAGGAAGAATACCTTAAACCTGGGTAGTTGAAACCCGTGGAATGGGTACCATGCAATATGACTTCAAAGGGTCTTCATTTGCTCACCGAACCTCTCCAATCCTATCACTGCTGCGTTTATGCCCCTGTACACATGCTTGATTCTCTTTCGGAGACATAGCAATCCATAGGTTTTAAGATATTTACTAGTCAGGTACATTCTTAGGCATTTAATATGCGGTGTTGAGTCCATTTCGTTGAGCAAGGAGTAGCTCTTGTCTATTCCATATTTGGCTTAAGGAACTTTATCTGTGCTCATTTCAATCTCTGGTTTTATGCAGCACCCCAACTCACCTTTCCCCTTAAGCAAGCATAAGTTGGTTTTCTAAATTTGAGACCCTGTTCTGTTCTGTAATTCAGTTCCTGTGTAGCCAAGTTTACATTCCGTGTATTACTGATATCTTATGATGTTTCTTTTTCTGTGTGACTTATTTCAGTTAGAATCATCATACCTGAATCCACTCATTGTGCTGCTAAGGGCCTGATGACATAGATTTCATTGCTGAGTGATATTGCTTTGTAAGTAAATACCACAACTTCTTTATCCATTTTTCACTTTCTGCGATGTTGAACTTGTACTGTAAACGAGGTTCTTGTAAACAGAGGCGTCCCAAACTTTGGGGTGGCTGTGTCTTTTTGATTTTAATTTCCCTAAGCTATAGGACCATAAGTGGAAGTGCCCTAGGCTCTGTTGCTTTGTTTTTTAGATGTTTCAGGAAACACCATACACTTCTCCCGAGTGTCTGTTGGCAATTTACATCCCGCCCATCAGCATAACAAGGCTCCCAGGTCTCCATGGCCTGTCCTGCCTTTCTGGATTTTACACTTTTTTCAGATGGCCCTTTTGACCGGGGGGAAGTGAGACTTCATTGTAGTGCAGATTTCCTTTGCAAGCTTGCTTGGTTGGCCAAAAAGGGCGTATGCGTTTTTTCCTGAATATATTCAGGGAAAAACGCATACGCCCTTTTTGGCCAAGTGCATCATTGTGGACGTTCTGCCTCTTTTCCTATGCTTTCAATGCAATTCCAGTCTACCTCCTGAAATCGGTTTCCTGCAATTCTGCCCCGCTTTCAAGTCCTCTTGGCAGCCTTACTTCAGTATATTTTTGGACGATAGCTGTCATTTATAACTCTGCAGGTTTGTGAATTACAGTGCCCCTGAGCTCCTTTCTTCAACTCGCTTTCTTTTGAGCTGGCCGCAACACCGCAGGATGGCTTCAGGCCCTAATCTGGTTCCGGCACGGCACGCTGAGCCTTTGGTTAATTCCTCTTCCTGGTGGGAAATGAGAGTTAAATTTGCCCGTCCAGACACCTCCAGCTAGTCTCTCATTGGTTCTCGCTATTCCTGTTCATCTTCCGCAGAAATTGCAAACTGGGCCAAACAGGAGGTTAAAGGGACTGACTCTCCAAGTCGGGAGGGTGTTAGTAAAGCGTCTGGAATGTTGCACCCGAGTACCAGGGTACAAAAACTGAGACATATTTGAACACGTCTCCCGATCACATGGTTGATCATACTCTAGGTTCCACATGCATGTTTTAGCTGAAGGAAGAATACCTTAAACCTGGGTAGTTGAAACCCGTGGAATGGGTACCATGCAATATGACTTCAAAGGGTCTTCATTTGCTCACCGAACCTCTCCAATCCTATCACTGCTGCGTTTATGCCCCTGTACACATGCTTGATTCTCTTTCGGAGACATAGCAATCCATAGGTTTTAAGATACTTACTAGTCAGGTACATTCTTAGGCATTTAATATGCGGTGTTGAGTCCATTTCGTTGAGCAAGGAGTAGCTCTTGTCTATTCCATATTTGGCTTAAGGAACTTTATCTGTGCTCATTTCAATCTCTGGTTTTATGCAGCACCCCAACTCACCTTTACCCTTAAGCAAGCATAAGTTGGTTTTCTAAATTTGAGACCCTGTTCTGTTCTGTAATTCAGTTCCTGTGTAGCCAAGTTTACATTCCGTGTATTACTGATATCTTATGATGTTTCTTTTTCTGTGTGACTTATTTCAGTTAGAATCATCATACCTGAATCCACTCATTGTGCTGCTAAGGGCCTGATGACATAGATTTCATTGCTGAGTGATATTGCTTTGTAAGTAAATACCACAACTTCTTTATCCATTTTTCACTTTCTGCGATGTTGAACTTGTACTGTAAACGAGGTTCTTGTAAACAGAGGCGTCCCAAACTTTGGGGTGGCTGTGTCTTTTTGATTTTAATTTCCCTAAGCTATAGGACCATAAGTGGAAGTGCCCTAGGCTCTGTTGCTTTGTTTTTTAGATGTTTCAGGAAACACCATACACTTCTCCCGAGTGTCTGTTGGCAATTTACATCCCGCCCATCAGCATAACAAGGCTCCCAGTTCTCCATGGCCTGTCCTGCCTTTCTGGATTTTACACTTTTTTCAGATGGCCCTTTTGACCGGGGGGAAGTGAGACTTCATTGTAGTGCAGATTTCCTTTGCAAGCTTGCTTGGTTGGCCAAAAAGGGCGTATGCGTTTTTTCCTGAATATATTCAGGAAAAAACGCATACGCCCTTTTTGGCCAAGTGCATCATTGTGGACGTTCTGCCTCTTTTCCTATGCTTTCAATGCAATTCCAGTCTACCTCCTGAAATCGGTTTCCTGCAATTCTGCCCCGCTTTCAAGTCCTCTTGGCAGCCTTACTTCAGTATATTTTTGGACGATAGCTGTCATTTATAACTCTGCAGGTTTGTGAATTACAGTGCCCCTGAGCTCCTTTCTTCAACTCGCTTTCTTTTGAGCTGGCCGCAACACCGCAGGATGGCTTCAGGCCCTAATCTGGTTCCGGCACGGCACGCTGAGCCTTTGGTTAATTCCTCTTCCTGGTGGGAAATGAGAGTTAAATTTGCCCGTCCAGACACCTCCAGCTAGTCTCTCATTGGTTCTCGCTATTCCTGTTCATCTTCCGCAGAAATTGCAAACTGGGCCAAACAGGAGGTTAAAGGGACTGACTCTCCAAGTCGGGAGGGTGTTAGTAAAGCGTCTGGAATGTTGCACCCGAGTACCAGGGTACGAAAACTGAGACATATTTGAACACGTCTCCCGATCACATGGTTGATCATACTCTAGGTTCCACATGCATGTTTTAGCTGAAGGAAGAATACCTTAAACCTGGGTAGTTGAAACCCGTGGAATGGGTACCATGCAATATGACTTCAAAGGGTCTTCATTTGCTCACCGAACCTCTCCAATCCTATCACTGCTGCGTTTATGCCCCTGTACACATGCTTGATTCTCTTTCGGAGACATAGCAATCCATAGGTTTTAAGATACTTACTAGTCAGGTACATTCTTAGGCATTTAATATGCGGTGTTGAGTCCATTTCGTTGAGCAAGGAGTAGCTCTTGTCTATTCCATATTTGGCTTAAGGAACTTTATCTGTGCTCATTTCAATCTCTGGTTTTATGCAGCACCCCAACTCACCTTTCCCCTTAAGCAAGCATAAGTTGGTTTTCTAAATTTGAGACCCTGTTCTGTTCTGTAATTCAGTTCCTGTGTAGCCAAGTTTACATTCCGTGTATTACTGATATCTTATGATGTTTCTTCTTCTGTGTGACTTATTTCAGTTAGAATCATCATACCTGAATCCACTCATTGTGCTGCTAAGGGCCTGATGACATAGATTTCATTGCTGAGTGATATTGCTTTGTAAGTAAATACCACAACTTCTTTATCCATTTTTCACTTTCTGCGATGTTGAACTTGTACTGTAAACGAGGTTCTTGTAAACAGAGGCGTCCCAAACTTTGGGGTGGCTGTGTCTTTTTGATTTTAATTTCCCTAAGCTATAGGACCATAAGTGGAAGTGCCCTAGGCTCTGTTGCTTTGTTTTTTAGATGTTTCAGGAAACACCATACACTTCTCCCTAGTGTCTGTTGGCAATTTACATCCCGCCCATCAGCATAACAAGGCTCCCAGTTCTCCATGGCCTGTCCTGCCTTTCTGGATTTTACACTTTTTTCAGATGGCCCTTTTGACCGGGGGGAAGTGAGACTTCATTGTAGTGCAGATTTCCTTTGCAAGCTTGCTTGGTTGGCCAAAAAGGGCGTATGCGTTTTTTCCTGAATATATTCAGGAAAAAACGCATACGCCCTTTTTGGCCAAGTGCATCATTGTGGACGTTCTGCCTCTTTTCCTATGCTTTCAATGCAATTCCAGTCTGCCTCCTGACATCGGTTTCCTGCAATTCTGCCCCGCTTTCAAGTCCTCTTGGCAGCCTTACTTCAGTATATTTTTGGACGATAGCTGTCATTTATAACTCTGCAGGTTTGTGAATTACAGTGCCCCTGAGCTCCTTTCTTCAACTCGCTTTCTTTTGAGCTGGCCGCAACACCGCAGGATGGCTTCAGGCCCTAATCTGGTTCCGGCACGGCACGCTGAGCCTTTGGTTAATTCCTCTTCCTGGTGGGAAATGAGAGTTAAATTTGCCCGTCCAGACACCTCCAGCTAGTCTCTCATTGGTTCTCGCTATTCCTGTTCATCTTCCGCAGAAATTGCAAACTGGGCCAAACAGGAGGTTAAAGGGACTGACTCTCCAAGTCGGGAGGGTGTTAGTAAAGCGTCTGGAATGTTGCACCCGAGTACCAGGGTACGAAAACTGAGACATATTTGAACACGTCTCCCGATCACATGGTTGATCATACTCTAGGTTCCACATGCATGTTTTAGCTGAAGGAAGAATACCTTAAACCTGGGTAGTTGAAACCCGTGGAATGGGTACCATGCAATATGACTTCAAAGGGTCTTCATTTGCTCACCGAACCTCTCCAATCCTATCACTGCTGCGTTTATGCCCCTGTACACATGCTTGATTCTCTTTCGGAGACATAGCAATCCATAGGTTTTAAGATACTTACTAGTCAGGTACATTCTTAGGCATTTAATATGCGGTGTTGAGTCCATTTCGTTGAGCAAGGAGTAGCTCTTGTCTATTCCATATTTGGCTTAAGGAACTTTATCTGTGCTCATTTCAATCTCTGGTTTTATGCAGCACCCCAACTCACCTTTCCCCTTAAGCAAGCATAAGTTGGTTTTCTAAATTTGAGACCCTGTTCTGTTCTGTAATTCAGTTCCTGTGTAGCCAAGTTTACATTCCGTGTATTACTGATATCTTATGATGTTTCTTTTTCTGTGTGACTTATTTCAGTTAGAATCATCATACCTGAATCCACTCATTGTGCTGCTAAGGGCCTGATGACATAGATTTCATTGCTGAGTGATATTGCTTTGTAAGTAAATACCACAACTTCTTTATCCATTTTTCACTTTCTGCGATGTTGAACTTGTACTGTAAACGAGGTTCTTGTAAACAGAGGCGTCCCAAACTTTGGGGTGGCTGTGTCTTTTTGATTTTAATTTCCCTAAGCTATAGGACCATAAGTGGAAGTGCCCTAGGCTCTGTTGCTTTGTTTTTTAGATGTTTCAGGAAACACCATACACTTCTCCCGAGTGTCTGTTGGCAATTTACATCCCGCCCATCAGCATAACAAGGCTCCCAGTTCTCCATGGCCTGTCCTGTCTTTCTGGATTTTACACTTTTTTCAGATGGCCCTTTTGACCGGGGGGAAGTGAGACTTCATTGTAGTGCAGATTTCCTTTGCAAGCTTGCTTGGTTGGCCAAAAAGGGCGTATGCGTTTTTTCCTGAATATATTCAGGAAAAAACGCATACGCCCTTTTTGGCCAAGTGCATCATTGTGGACGTTCTGCCTCTTTTCCTATGCTTTCAATGCAATTCCAGTCTGCCTCCTGAAATCGGTTTCCTGCAATTCTGCCCCGCTTTCAAGTCCTCTTGGCAGCCTTACTTCAGTATATTTTTGGACGATAGCTGTCATTTATAACTCTGCAGGTTTGTGAATTACAGTGCCCCTGAGCTCCTTTCTTCAACTCGCTTTCTTTTGAGCTGGCCGCAACACCGCAGGATGGCTTCAGGCCCTAATCTGGTTCCGGCACGGCACGCTGAGCCTTTGGTTAATTCCTCTTCCTGGTGGGAAATGAGAGTTAAATTTGCCCGTCCAGACACCTCCAGCTAGTCTCTCATTGGTTCTCGCTATTCCTGTTCATCTTCCGCAGAAATTGCAAACTGGGCCAAACAGGAGGTTAAAGGGACTGACTCTCCAAGTCGGGAGGGTGTTAGTAAAGCGTCTGGAATGTTGCACCCGAGTACCAGGGTACGAAAACTGAGACATATTTGAACACGTCTCCCGATCACATGGTTGATCATACTCTAGGTTCCACATGCATGTTTTAGCTGAAGGAAGAATACCTTAAACCTGGGTAGTTGAAACCCGTGGAATGGGTACCATGCAATATGACTTCAAAGGGTCTTCATTTGCTCACCGAACCTCTCCAATCCTATCACTGCTGCATTTATGCCCCTGTACACATGCTTGATTCTCTTTCGGAGACATAGCAATCCATAGGTTTTAAGATACTTACTAGTCAGGTACATTCTTAGGCATTTAATATGCGGTGTTGAGTCCATTTCGTTGAGCAAGGAGTAGCTCTTGTCTATTCCATATTTGGCTTATGGAACTTTATCTGTGTTCATTTCAATCTCTGGTTTTATGCAGCACCCCAACTCACCTTTACCCTTAAGCAAGCATAAGTTGGTTTTCTAAATTTGAGACCCTGTTCTGTTCTGTAATTCAGTTCCTGTGTAGCCAAGTTTACATTCCGTGTATTACTGATATCTTATGATGTTTCTTTTTCTGTGTGACTTATTTCAGTTAGAATCATCATACCTGAATCCACTCATTGTGCTGCTAAGGGCCTGATGACATAGATTTCATTGCTGAGTGATATTGCTTTGTAAGTAAATACCACAACTTCTTTATCCATTTTTCACTTTCTGCGATGTTGAACTTGTACTGTAAACGAGGTTCTTGTAAACAGAGGTGTCCCAAACTTTGGGGTGGCTGTGTCTTTTTGATTTTAATTTCCCTAAGCTATAGGACCATAAGTGGAAGTGCCCTAGGCTCTGTTGCTTTGTTTTTTAGATGTTTCAGGAAACACCATACACTTCTCCCGAGTGTCTGTTGGCAATTTACATCCCGCCCATCAGCATAACAAGGCTCCCAGTTCTCCATGGCCTGTCCTGTCTTTCTGGATTTTACACTTTTTTCAGATGGCCCTTTTGACCGGGGGGAAGTGAGACTTCATTGTAGTGCAGATTTCCTTTGCAAGCTTGCTTGGTTGGCCAAAAAGGGCGTATGCATTTTTTCCTGAATATATTCAGGAAAAAACGCATACGCCCTTTTTGGCCAAGTGCATCATTGTGGACGTTCTGCCTCTTTTCCTATGCTTTCAATGCAATTCCAGTCTACCTCCTGAAATCGGTTTCCTGCAATTCTGCCCCGCTTTCAAGTCCTCTTGGCAGCCTTACTTCAGTATATTTTTGGACGATAGCTGTCATTTATAACTCTGCAGGTTTGTGAATTACAGTGCCCCTGAGCTCCTTTCTTCAACTCGCTTTCTTTTGAGCTGGCCGCAACACCGCAGGATGGCTTCAGGCCCTAATCTGGTTCCGGCACGGCACGCTGAGCCTTTGGTTAATTCCTCTTCCTGGTGGGAAATGAGAGTTAAATTTGCCCGTCCAGACACCTCCAGCTAGTCTCTCATTGGTTCTCGCTATTCCTGTTCATCTTCCGCAGAAATTGCAAACTGGGCCAAACAGGAGGTTAAAGGGACTGACTCTCCAAGTCGGGAGGGTGTTAGTAAAGCGTCTGGAATGTTGCACCCGAGTACCAGGGTACGAAAACTGAGACATATTTGAACACGTCTCCCGATCACATGGTTGATCATACTCTAGGTTCCACATGCATGTTTTAGCTGAAGGAAGAATACCTTAAACCTGGGTAGTTGAAACCCGTGGAATGGGTACCATGCAATATGACTTCAAAGGGTCTTCATTTGCTCACCGAACCTCTCCAATCCTATCACTGCTGCGTTTATGCCCCTGTACACATGCTTGATTCTCTTTCGGAGACATAGCAATCCATAGGTTTTAAGATACTTACTAGTCAGGTACATTCTTAGGCATTTAATATGCGGTGTTGAGTCCATTTCGTTGAGCAAGGAGTAGCTCTTGTCTATTCCATATTTGGCTTAAGGAACTTTATCTGTGCTCATTTCAATCTCTGGTTTTATGCAGCACCCCAACTCACCTTTCCCCTTAAGCAAGCATAAGTTGGTTTTCTAAATTTGAGACCCTGTTCTGTTCTGTAATTCAGTTCCTGTGTAGCCAAGTTTACATTCCGTGTATTACTGATATCTTATGATGTTTCTTTTTCTGTGTGACTTATTTCAGTTAGAATCATCATACCTGAATCCACTCATTGTGCTGCTAAGGGCCTGATGACATAGATTTCATTGCTGAGTGATATTGCTTTGTAAGTAAATACCACAACTTCTTTATCCATTTTTCACTTTCTGCGATGTTGAACTTGTACGCTAAACGAGGTTCTTGTAAACAGAGGCGTCCCAAACTTTGGGGTGGCTGTGTCTTTTTGATTTTAATTTCCCTAAGCTATAGGACCATAAGTGGAAGTGCCCTAGGCTCTGTTGCTTTGTTTTTTAGATGTTTCAGGAAACACCATACACTTCTCCCGAGTGTCTGTTGGCAATTTACATCCCGCCCATCAGCATAACAAGGCTCCCAGTTCTCCATGGCCTGTCCTGCCTTTCTGGATTTTACACTTTTTTCAGATGGCCCTTTTGACCGGGGGGAAGTGAGACTTCATTGTAGTGCAGATTTCCTTTGCAAGCTTGCTTGGTTGGCCAAAAAGGGCGTATGCGTTTTTTCCTGAATATATTCAGGAAAAAACGCATACGCCCTTTTTGGCCAAGTGCATCATTGTGGACGTTCTGCCTCTTTTCCTATGCTTTCAATGCAATTCCAGTCTACCTCCTGAAATCGGTTTCCTGCAATTCTGCCCTGCTTTCAAGTCCTCTTGGCAGCCTTACTTCAGTATATTTTTGGACGATAGCTGTCATTTATAACTCTGCAGGTTTGTGAATTACAGTGCCCCTGAGCTCCTTTCTTCAACTCGCTTTCTTTTGAGCTGGCCGCAACACCGCAGGATGGCTTCAGGCCCTAATCTGGTTCTGGCACGGCACGCTGAGCCTTTGGTTAATTCCTCTTCCTGGTGGGAAATGAGAGTTAAATTTGCCCGTCCAGACACCTCCAGCTAGTCTCTCATTGGTTCTCGCTATTCCTGTTCATCTTCCGCAGAAATTGCAAACTGGGCCAAACAGGAGGTTAAAGGGACTGACTCTCCAAGTCGGGAGGGTGTTAGTAAAGCGTCTTGAATGTTGCACCCGAGTACCAGGGTACGAAAACTGAGACATATTTGAACACGTCTCCCGATCACATGGTTGATCATACTCTAGGTTCCACATGCATGTTTTAGCTGAAGGAAGAATACCTTAAACCTGGGTAGTTGAAACCCGTGGAATGGATACCATGCAATATGACTTCAAAGGGTCTTCATTTGCTCACCGAACCTCTCCAATCCTATCACTGCTGCATTTATGCCCCTGTACACATGCTTGATTCTCTTTCGGAGACATAGCAATCCATAGGTTTTAAGATACTTACTAGTCAGGTACATTCTTAGGCATTTAATATGCGGTGTTGAGTCCATTTCGTTGAGCAAGGAGTAGCTCTTGTCTATTCCATATTTGGCTTAAGGAACTTTATCTGTGCTCATTTCAATCTCTGGTTTTATGCAGCACCCCAACTCACCTTTCCCCTTAAGCAAGCATAAGTTGGTTTTCTAAATTTGAGACCCTGTTCTGTTCTGTAATTCAGTTCCTGTGTAGCCAAGTTTACATTCCGTGTATTACTGATATCTTATGATGTTTCTTTTTCTGTGTGACTTATTTCAGTTAGAATCATCATACCTGAATCCACTCATTGTGCTGCTAAGGGCCTGATGACATAGATTTCATTGCTGAGTGATATTGCTTTGTAAGTAAATACCACAACTTCTTTATCCATTTTTCACTTTCTGCGATGTTGAACTTGTACGCTAAACGAGGTTCTTGTAAACAGAGGCGTCCCAAACTTTGGGGTGGCTGTGTCTTTTTGATTTTAATTTCCCTAAGCTATAGGACCATAAGTGGAAGTGCCCTAGGCTCTGTTGCTTTGTTTTTTAGATGTTTCAGGAAACACCATACACTTCTCCCGAGTGTCTGTTGGCAATTTACATCCCGCCCATCAGCATAACAAGGCTCCCAGTTCTCCATGGCCTGTCCTCCCTTTCTGGATTTTACACTTTTTTCAGATGGCCCTTTTGACCGGGGGGAAGTGAGACTTCATTGTAGTGCAGATTTCCTTTGCAAGCTTGCTTGGTTGGCCAAAAAGGGCGTATGCGTTTTTTCCTGAATATATTCAGGAAAAAACGCATACGCCCTTTTTGGCCAAGTGCATCATTGTGGACGTTCTGCCTCTTTTCCTATGCTTTCAATGCAATTCCAGTCTACCTCCTGAAATCGGTTTCCTGCAATTCTGCCCCGCTTTCAAGTCCTCTTGGCAGCCTTACTTCAGTATATTTTTGGACGATAGCTGTCATTTATAACTCTGCAGGTTTGTGAATTACAGTGCCCCTGAGCTCCTTTCTTCAACTCGCTTTCTTTTGAGCTGGCCGCAACACCGCAGGATGGCTTCAGGCCCTAATCTGGTTCCGGCACGGCACGCTGAGCCTTTGGTTAATTCCTCTTCCTGGTGGGAAATGAGAGTTAAATTTGCCCGTCCAGACACCTCCAGCTAGTCTCTCATTGGTTCTCGCTATTCCTGTTCATCTTCCGCAGAAATTGCAAACTGGGCCAAACAGGAGGTTAAAGGGACTGACTCTCCAAGTCGGGAGGGTGTTAGTAAAGCGTCTGGAATGTTGCACCCGAGTACCAGGGTACGAAAACTGAGACATATTTGAACACGTCTCCCGATCACATGGTTGATCATACTCTAGGTTCCACATGCATGTTTTAGCTGAAGGAAGAATACCTTAAACCTGGGTAGTTGAAACCCGTGGAATGGGTACCATGCAATATGACTTCAAAGGGTCTTCATTTGCTCACTGAACCTCTCCAATCCTATCACTGCTGCGTTTATGCCCCTGTACACATGCTTGATTCTCTTTCAGAGACATAGCAATCCATAGGTTTTAAGATACTTACTAGTCAGGTACATTCTTAGGCATTTAATATGCGGTGTTGAGTCCATTTCGTTGAGCAAGGAGTAGCTCTTGTCTATTCCATATTTGGCTTAAGGAACTTTATCTGTGCTCATTTCAATCTCTGGTTTTATGCAGCACCCCAACTCACCTTTCCCCTTAAGCAAGCATAAGTTGGTTTTCTAAATTTGAGACCCTGTTCTGTTCTGTAATTCAGTTCCTGTGTAGCCAAGTTTACATTCCGTGTATTACTGATATCTTATGATGTTTCTTTTTCTGTGTGACTTATTTCAGTTAGAATCATCATACCTGAATCCACTCATTGTGCTGCTAAGGGCCTGATGACATAGATTTCATTGCTGAGTGATATTGCTTTGTAAGTAAATACCACAACTTCTTTATCCATTTTTCACTTTCTGCGATGTTGAACTTGTACGCTAAACGAGGTTCTTGTAAACAGAGGCGTCCCAAACTTTGGGGTGGCTGTGTCTTTTTGATTTTAATTTCCCTAAGCTATAGGACCATAAGTGGAAGTGCCCTAGGCTCTGTTGCTTTGTTTTTTAGATGTTTCAGGAAACACCATACACTTCTCCCGAGTGTCTGTTGGCAATTTACATCCCGCCCATCAGCATAACAAGGCTCCCAGTTCTCCATGGCCTGTCCTGTCTTTCTGGATTTTACACTTTTTTCAGATGGCCCTTTTGACCGGGGGGAAGTGAGACTTCATTGTAGTGCAGATTTCCTTTGCAAGCTTGCTTGGTTGGCCAAAAAGGGCGTATGCGTTTTTTCCTGAATATATTCAGGAAAAAACGCATACGCCCTTTTTGGCCAAGTGCATCATTGTGGACGTTCTGCCTCTTTTCCTATGCTTTCAATGCAATTCCAGTCTGCCTCCTGAAATCGGTTTCCTGCAATTCTGCCCCGCTTTCAAGTCCTCTTGGCAGCCTTACTTCAGTATATTTTTGGACGATAGCTGTCATTTATAACTCTGCAGGTTTGTGAATTACAGTGCCCCTGAGCTCCTTTCTTCAACTCGCTTTCTTTTGAGCTGGCCGCAACACCGCAGGATGGCTTCAGGCCCTAATCTGGTTCCGGCACGGCACGCTGAGCCTTTGGTTAATTCCTCTTCCTGGTGGGAAATGAGAGTTAAATTTGCCCGTCCAGACACCTCCAGCTAGTCTCTCATTGGTTCTCGCTATTCCTGTTCATCTTCCGCAGAAATTGCAAACTGGGCCAAACAGGAGGTTAAAGGGACTGACTCTCCAAGTCGGGAGGGTGTTAGTAAAGCGTCTGGAATGTTGCACCCGAGTACCAGGGTACGAAAACTGAGACATATTTGAACACGTCTCCCGATCACATGGTTGATCATACTCTAGGTTCCACATGCATGTTTTAGCTGAAGGAAGAATACCTTAAACCTGGGTAGTTGAAACCCGTGGAATGGGTACCATGCAATATGACTTCAAAGGGTCTTCATTTGCTCACCGAACCTCTCCAATCCTATCACTGCTGCGTTTATGCCCCTGTACACATGCTTGATTCTCTTTCGGAGACATAGCAATCCATAGGTTTTAAGATACTTACTAGTCAGGTACATTCTTAGGCATTTAATATGCGGTGTTGAGTCCATTTCGTTGAGCAAGGAGTAGCTCTTGTCTATTCCATATTTGGCTTAAGGAACTTTATCTGTGCTCATTTCAATCTCTGGTTTTATGCAGCACCCCAACTCACCTTTACCCTTAAGCAAGCATAAGATGGTTTTCTAAATTTGAGACCCTGTTCTGTTCTGTAATTCAGTTCCTGTGTAGCCAAGTTTACATTCCGTGTATTACTGATATCTTATGATGTTTCTTTTTCTGTGTGACTTATTTCAGTTAGAATCATCATACCTGAATCCACTCATTGTGCTACTAAGGGCCTGATGACATAGATTTCATTGCTGAGAGATATTGTTTTGTAAGTAAATACCACAACTTCTTTATCCATTTTTCACTTTCTGCGATGTTGAACTTGTACTGTAAACGAGGTTCTTGTAAACAGAGGCGTCCCAAACTTTGGGGTGGCTGTGTCTTTTTGATTTTAATTTCCCTAAACTATAGGACCATAAGTGGAAGTGCCCTAGGCTCTGTTGCTTTGTTTTTTAGATGTTTCAGGAAACACCATACACTTCTCCCGAGTGTCTGTTGGCAATTTACATCCCGCCCATCAGCATAACAAGGCTCCCAGTTCTCCATGGCCTGTCCTGCCTTTCTGGATTTTACACTTTTTTCAGATGGCCCTTTTGACCGGGGGGAAGTGAGACTTCATTGTAGTGCAGATTTCCTTTGCAAGCTTGCTTGGTTGGCCAAAAAGGGCGTATGCGTTTTTTCCTGAATATATTCAGGAAAAAGCGCATACGCCCTTTTTGGCCAAGTGCATCATTGTGGACGTTCTGCCTCTTTTCCTATGCTTTCAATGTAATTCCAGTCTGCCTCCTGAAATCGGTTTCCTGCAATTCTGCCCCGCTTTCAAGTCCTCTTGGCAGCCTTACTTCAGTATATTTTTGGACGATAGCTGTCATTTATAACTCTGCAGGTTTGTGAATTACAGTGCCCCTGAGCTCCTTTCTTCAACTCGCTTTCTTTTGAGCTGGCCGCAACACCGCAGGATGGCTTCAGGCCCTAATCTGGTTCCGGCACGGCACGCTGAGCCTTTGGTTAATTCCTCTTCCTGGTGGGAAATGAGAGTTAAATTTGCCCGTCCAGACACCTCCAGCTAGTCTCTCATTGGTTCTCGCTATTCCTGTTCATCTTCCGCAGAAATTGCAAACTGGGCCAAACAGGAGGTTAAAGGGACTGACTCTCCAAGTCGGGAGGGTGTTAGTAAAGCGTCTGGAATGTTGCACCCGAGTACCAGGGTACGAAAACTGAGACATATTTGAACACGTCTCCCGATCACATGGTTGATCATACTCTAGGTTCCACATGCATGTTTTAGCTGAAGGAAGAATACCTTAAACCTGGGTAGTTGAAACCCGTGGAATGGGTACCATGCAATATGACTTCAAAGGGTCTTCATTTGCTCACCGAACCTCTCCAATCCTATCACTGCTGCGTTTATGCCCCTGTACACATGCTTGATTCTCTTTCGGAGACATAGCAATCCATAGGTTTTAAGATACTTACTAGTCAGGTACATTCTTAGGCATTTAATATGCGGTGTTGAGTCCATTTCGTTGAGCAAGGAGTAGCTCTTGTCTATTCCATATTTGGCTTAAGGAACTTTATCTGTGCTCATTTCAATCTCTGGTTTTATGCAGCACCCCAACTCACCTTTACCCTTAAGCAAGCATAAGATGGTTTTCTAAATTTGAGACCCTGTTCTGTTCTGTAATTCAGTTCCTGTGTAGCCAAGTTTACATTCCGTGTATTACTGATATCTTATGATGTTTCTTTTTCTGTGTGACTTATTTCAGTTAGAATCATCATACCTGAATCCACTCATTGTGCTACTAAGGGCCTGATGACATAGATTTCATTGCTGAGAGATATTGTTTTGTAAGTAAATACCACAACTTCTTTATCCATTTTTCACTTTCTGCGATGTTGAACTTGTACTGTAAACGAGGTTCTTGTAAACAGAGGCGTCCCAAACTTTGGGGTGGCTGTGTCTTTTTGATTTTAATTTCCCTAAACTATAGGACCATAAGTGGAAGTGCCCTAGGCTCTGTTGCTTTGTTTTTTAGATGTTTCAGGAAACACCATACACTTCTCCCGAGTGTCTGTTGGCAATTTACATCCCGCCCATCAGCATAACAAGGCTCCCAGTTCTCCATGGCCTGTCCTGCCTTTCTGGATTTTACACTTTTTTCAGATGGCCCTTTTGACCGGGGGGAAGTGAGACTTCATTGTAGTGCAGATTTCCTTTGCAAGCTTGCTTGGTTGGCCAAAAAGGGCGTATGCGTTTTTTCCTGAATATATTCAGGAAAAAGCGCATACGCCCTTTTTGGCCAAGTGCATCATTGTGGACGTTCTGCCTCTTTTCCTATGCTTTCAATGTAATTCCAGTCTGCCTCCTGAAATCGGTTTCCTGCAATTCTGCCCCGCTTTCAAGTCCTCTTGGCAGCCTTACTTCAGTATATTTTTGGACGATAGCTGTCATTTATAACTCTGCAGGTTTGTGAATTACAGTGCCCCTGAGCTCCTTTCTTCAACTCGCTTTCTTTTGAGCTGGCCGCAACACCGCAGGATGGCTTCAGGCCCTAATCTGGTTCCGGCACGGCACGCTGAGCCTTTGGTTAATTCCTCTTCCTGGTGGGAAATGAGAGTTAAATTTGCCCGTCCAGACACCTCCAGCTAGTCTCTCATTGGTTCTCGCTATTCCTGTTCATCTTCCGCAGAAATTGCAAACTGGGCCAAACAGGAGGTTAAAGGGACTGACTCTCCAAGTCGGGAGGGTGTTAGTAAAGCGTCTGGAATGTTGCACCCGAGTACCAGGGTACGAAAACTGAGACATATTTGAACACGTCTCCCGATCACATGGTTGATCATACTCTAGGTTCCACATGCATGTTTTAGCTGAAGGAAGAATACCTTAAACCTGGGTAGTTGAAACCCGTGGAATGGGTACCATGCAATATGACTTCAAAGGGTCTTCATTTGCTCACCGAACCTCTCCAATCCTATCACTGCTGCGTTTATGCCCCTGTACACATGCTTGATTCTCTTTCGGAGACATAGCAATCCATAGGTTTTAAGATACTTACTAGTCAGGTACATTCTTAGGCATTTAATATGCGGTGTTGAGTCCATTTCGTTGAGCAAGGAGTAGCTCTTGTCTATTCCATATTTGGCTTAAGGAACTTTATCTGTGCTCATTTCAATCTCTGGTTTTATGCAGCACCCCAACTCACCTTTCCCCTTAAGCAAGCATAAGTTGGTTTTCTAAATTTGAGACCCTGTTCTGTTCTGTAATTCAGTTCCTGTGTAGCCAAGTTTACATTCCGTGTATTACTGATATCTTATGATGTTTCTTTTTCTGTGTGACTTATTTCAGTTAGAATCATCATACCTGAATCCACTCATTGTGCTGCTAAGGGCCTGATGACATAGATTTCATTGCTGAGTGATATTGCTTTGTAAGTAAATACCACAACTTCTTTATCCATTTTTCACTTTCTGCGATGTTGAACTTGTACTGTAAACGAGGTTCTTGTAAACAGAGGCGTCCCAAACTTTGGGGTGGCTGTGTCTTTTTGATTTTAATTTCCCTAAGCTATAGGACCATAAGTGGAAGTGCCCTAGGCTCTGTTGCTTTGTTTTTTAGATGTTTCAGGAAACACCATACACTTCTCCCGAGTGTCTGTTGGCAATTTACATCCCGCCCATCAGCATAACAAGGCTCCCAGTTCTCCATGGCCTGTCCTGCCTTTCTGGATTTTACACTTTTTTCAGATGGCCCTTTTGACCGGGGGGAAGTGAGACTTCATTGTAGTGCAGATTTCCTTTGCAAGCTTGCTTGGTTGGCCAAAAAGGGCGTATGCGTTTTTTCCTGAATATATTCAGGAAAAAACGCATACGCCCTTTTTGGCCAAGTGCATCATTGTGGACGTTCTGCCTCTTTTCCTATGCTTTCAATGCAATTCCAGTCTGCCTCCTGAAATCGGTTTCCTGCAATTCTGCCCCGCTTTCAAGTCCTCTTGGCAGCCTTACTTCAGTATATTTTTGGACAATAGCTGTCATTTATAACTCTGCAGGTTTGTGAATTACAGTGCCCCTGAGCTCCTTTCTTCAACTCGCTTTCTTTTGAGCTGGCCGCAACACCGCAGGATGGCTTCAGGCCCTAATCTGGTTCCGGCACGGCACGCTGAGCCTTTGGTTAATTCCTCTTCCTGGTGGGAAATGAGAGTTAAATTTGCCCGTCCAGACACCTCCAGCTAGTCTCTCATTGGTTCTCGCTATTCCTGTTCATCTTCCGCAGAAATTGCAAACTGGGCCAAACAGGAGGTTAAAGGGACTGACTCTCCAAGTCGGGAGGGTGTTAGTAAAGCGTCTGGAATGTTGCACCCGAGTACCAGGGTACGAAAACTGAGACATATTTGAACACGTCTCCCGATCACATGGTTGATCATACTCTAGGTTCCACATGCATGTTTTAGCTGAAGGAAGAATACCTTAAACCTGGGTAGTTGAAACCCGTGGAATGGGTACCATGCAATATGACTTCAAAGGGTCTTCATTTGCTCACCGAACCTCTCCAATCCTATCACTGCTGCGTTTATGCCCCTGTACACATGCTTGATTCTCTTTCGGAGACATAGCAATCCATAGGTTTTAAGATACTTACTAGTCAGGTACATTCTTAGGCATTTAATATGCGGTGTTGAGTCCATTTCGTTGAGCAAGGAGTAGCTCTTGTCTATTCCATATTTGGCTTAAGGAACTTTATCTGTGTTCATTTCAATCTCTGGTTTTATGCAGGACCCCAACTCACCTTTACCCTTAAGCAAGCATAAGTTGGTTTTCTAAATTTGAGACCCTGTTCTGTTCTGTAATTCAGTTCCTGTGTAGCCAAGTTTACATTCCGTGTATTACTGATATCTTATGATGTTTCTTTTTCTGTGTGACTTATTTCAGTTAGAATCATCATACCTGAATCCACTCATTGTGCTGCTAAGGGCCTGATGACATAGATTTCATTGCTGAGTGATATTGCTTTGTAAGTAAATACCACAACTTCTTTATCCATTTTTCACTTTCTGCGATGTTGAACTTGTACTGTAAACGAGGTTCTTGTAAACAGAGGTGTCCCAAACTTTGGGGTGGCTGTGTCTTTTTGATTTTAATTTCCCTAAGCTATAGGACCATAAGTGGAAGTGCCCTAGGCTCTGTTGCTTTGTTTTTTAGATGTTTCAGGAAACACCATACACTTCTCCCGAGTGTCTGTTGGCAATTTACATCCCGCCCATCAGCATAACAAGGCTCCCAGTTCTCCATGGCCTGTCCTGCCTTTCTGGATTTTACACTTTTTTCAGATGGCCCTTTTGACCGGGGGGAAGTGAGACTTCATTGTAGTGCAGATTTCCTTTGCAAGCTTGCTTGGTTGGCCAAAAAGGGCGTATGCGTTTTTTCCTGAATATATTCAGGAAAAAACGCATACGCCCTTTTTGGCCAAGTGCATCATTGTGGACGTTCTGCCTCTTTTCCTATGCTTTCAATGCAATTCCAGTCTACCTCCTGAAATCGGTTTCCTGCAATTCTGCCCCGCTTTCAAGTCCTCTTGGCAGCCTTACTTCAGTATATTTTTGGACGATAGCTGTCATTTATAACTCTGCAGGTTTGTGAATTACAGTGCCCCTGAGCTCCTTTCTTCAACTCGCTTTCTTTTGAGCTGGCCGCAACACCGCAGGATGGCTTCAGGCCCTAATCTGGTTCCGGCACGGCACGCTGAGCCTTTGGTTAATTCCTCTTCCTGGTGGGAAATGAGAGTTAAATTTGCCCGTCCAGACACCTCCAGCTAGTCTCTCATTGGTTCTCGCTATTCCTGTTCATCTTCCGCAGAAATTGCAAACTGGGCCAAACAGGAGGTTAAAGGGACTGACTCTCCAAGTCGGGAGGGTGTTAGTAAAGCGTCTGGAATGTTGCACCCGAGTACCAGGGTACGAAAACTGAGACATATTTGAACACGTCTCCCGATCACATGGTTGATCATACTCTAGGTTCCACATGCATGTTTTAGCTGAAGGAAGAATACCTTAAACCTGGGTAGTTGAAACCCGTGGAATGGGTACCATGCAATATGACTTCAAAGGGTCTTCATTTGCTCACCGAACCTCTCCAATCCTATCACTGCTGCGTTTATGCCCCTGTACACATGCTTGATTCTCTTTCGGAGACATAGCAATCCATAGGTTTTAAGATACTTACTAGTCAGGTACATTCTTAGGCATTTAATATGCGGTGTTGAGTCCATTTCGTTGAGCAAGGAGTAGCTCTTGTCTATTCCATATTTGGCTTAAGGAACTTTATCTGTGCTCATTTCAATCTCTGGTTTTATGCAGCACCCCAACTCACCTTTCCCCTTAAGCAAGCATAAGTTGGTTTTCTAAATTTGAGACCCTGTTCTGTTCTGTAATTCAGTTCCTGTGTAGCCAAGTTTACATTCCGTGTATTACTGATATCTTATGATGTTTCTTTTTCTGTGTGACTTATTTCAGTTAGAATCATCATACCTGAATCCACTCATTGTGCTGCTAAGGGCCTGATGACATAGATTTCATTGCTGAGTGATATTGCTTTGTAAGTAAATACCACAACTTCTTTATCCATTTTTCACTTTCTGCGATGTTGAACTTGTACGCTAAACTAGGTTCTTGTAAACAGAGGCGTCCCAAACTTTGGGGTGGCTGTGTCTTTTTGATTTTAATTTCCCTAAGCTATAGGACCATAAGTGGAAGTGCCCTAGGCTCTGTTGCTTTGTTTTTTAGATGTTTCAGGAAACACCATACACTTCTCCCGAGTGTCTGTTGGCAATTTACATCCCGCCCATCAGCATAACAAGGCTCCCAGTTCTCCATGGCCTGTCCTCCCTTTCTGGATTTTACACTTTTTTCAGATAGCCCTTTTGACCGGGGGGAAGTGAGACTTCATTGTAGTGCAGATTTCCTTTGCAAGCTTGCTTGGTTGGCCAAAAAGGGCGTATGCGTTTTTTCCTGAATATATTCAGGAAAAAACGCATACGCCCTTTTTGGCCAAGTGCATCATTGTGGACATTCTGCCTCTTTTCCTATGCTTTCAATGCAATTCCAGTCTGCCTCCTGAAATCGGTTTCCTGCAATTCTGCCCCGCTTTCAAGTCCTCTTGGCAGCCTTACTTCAGTATATTTTTGGACGATAGCTGTCATTTATAACTCTGCAGGTTTGTGAATTACAGTGCCCCTGAGCTCCTTTCTTCAACTCGCTTTCTTTTGAGCTGGCCGCAACACCGCAGGATGGCTTCAGGCCCTAATCTGGTTCCGGCACGGCACGCTGAGCCTTTGGTTAATTCCTCTTCCTGGTGGGAAATGAGAGTTAAATTTGCCCGTCCAGACACCTCCAGCTAGTCTCTCATTGGTTCTCGCTATTCCTGTTCATCTTCCGCAGAAATTGCAAACTGGGCCAAACAGGAGGTTAAAGGGACTGACTCTCCAAGTCGGGAGGGTGTTAGTAAAGCGTCTGGAATGTTGCACCCGAGTACCAGGGTACGAAAACTGAGACATATTTGAACACGTCTCCCGATCACATGGTTGATCATACTCTAGGTTCCACATGCATGTTTTAGCTGAAGGAAGAATACCTTAAACCTGGGTAGTTGAAACCCGTGGAATGGGTACCATGCAATATGACTTCAAAGGGTCTTCATTTGCTCACCGAACCTCTCCAATCCTATCACTGCTGCGTTTATGCCCCTGTACACATGCTTGATTCTCTTTCGGAGACATAGCAATCCATAGGTTTTAAGATACTTACTAGTCAGGTACATTCTTAGGCATTTAATATGGGGTGTTGAGTCCATTTCGTTGAGCAAGGAGTAGCTCTTGTCTATTCCATATTTGGCTTAAGGAACTTTATCTGTGCTCATTTCAATCTCTGGTTTTATGCAGCACCCCAACTCCCCTTTCCCCTTAAGCAACCATAAGTTGGTTTTCTAAATTTGAGACCCTGTTCTGTTCTGTAATTCAGTTCCTGTGTAGCCAAGTTTACATTCCGTGTATTACTGATATCTTATGATGTTTCTTTTTCTGTGTGACTTATTTCAGTTAGAATCATCATACCTGAATCCACTCATTGTGCTGCTAAGGGCCTGATGACATAGATTTCATTGCTGAGTGATATTGCTTTGTAAGTAAATACCACAACTTCTTTATCCATTTTTCACTTTCTGCGATGTTGAACTTGTACTGTAAACGAGGTTCTTGTAAACAGAGGCGTCCCAAACTTTGGGGTGGCTGTGTCTTTTTGATTTTAATTTCCCTAAGCTATAGGACCATAAGTGGAAGTGCCCTAGGCTCTGTTGCTTTGTTTTTTAGATGTTTCAGGAAACACCATACACTTCTCCCGAGTGTCTGTTGGCAATTTACATCCCGCCCATCAGCATAACAAGGCTCCCAGTTCTCCATGGCCTGTCCTGCCTTTCTGGATTTTACACTTTTTTCAGATGGCCCTTTTGACCGGGGGGAAGTGAGACTTCATTGTAGTGCAGATTTACTTTGCAAGCTTGCTTGGTTGGCCAAAAAGGGCGTATGCGTTTTTTCCTGAATATATTCAGGAAAAAACGCATACGCCCTTTTTGGCCAAGTGCATCATTGTGGACGTTCTGCCTCTTTTCCTATGCTTTCAATGCAATTCCAGTCTGCCTCCTGAAATCGGTTTCCTGCAATTCTGCCCCGCTTTCAAGTCCTCTTGGCAGCCTTACTTCAGTATATTTTTGGACGATAGCTGTCATTTATAACTCTTCAGGTTTGTGAATTACAGTGCCCCTGAGCTCCTTTCTTCAACTCGCTTTCTTTTGAGCTGGCCGCAACACCGCAGGATGGCTTCAGGCCCTAATCTGGTTCCGGCACGGCACGCTGAGCCTTTGGTTAATTCCTCTTCCTGGTGGGAAATGAGAGTTAAATTTGCCCGTCCAGACACCTCCAGCTAGTCTCTCATTGGTTCTCGCTATTCCTGTTCATCTTCCGCAGAAATTGCAAACTGGGCCAAACAGGAGGTTAAAGGGACTGACTCTCCAAGTCGGGAGGGTGTTAGTAAAGCGTCTGGAATGTTGCACCCGAGTACCAGGGTACGAAAACTGAGACATATTTGAACACGTCTCCCGATCACATGGTTGATCATACTCTAGGTTCCACATGCATGTTTTAGCTGAAGGAAGAATACCTTAAACCTGGGTAGTTGAAACCCGTGGAATGGGTACCATGCAATATGACTTCAAAGGGTCTTCATTTGCTCACCGAACCTCTCCAATCCTATCACTGCTGCGTTTATGCCCCTGTACACATGCTTGATTCTCTTTCGGAGACATAGCAATCCATAGGTTTTAAGATACTTACTAGTCAGGTACATTCTTAGGCGTTTAATATGCGGTGTTGAGTCCATTTCGTTGAGCAAGGAGTAGCTCTTGTCTATTCCATATTTGGCTTAAGGAACTTTATCTGTGCTCATTTCAATCTCTGGTTTTATGCAGCACCCCAACTCCCCTTTCCCCTTAAGCAAGCATAAGTTGGTTTTCTAAATTTGAGACCCTGTTCTGTTCTGTAATTCAGTTCCTGTGTAGCCAAGTTTACATTCCGTGTATTACTGATATCTTATGATGTTTCTTTTTCTGTGTGACTTATTTCAGTTAGAATCATCATACCTGAATCCACTCATTGTGCTGCTAAGGGCCTGATGACATAGATTTCATTGCTGAGTGATATTGCTTTGTAAGTAAATACCACAACTTCTTTATCCATTTTTCACTTTCTGCGATGTTGAACTTGTACTGTAAACGAGGTTCTTGTAAACAGAGGCGTCCCAAACTTTGGGGTGGCTGTGTCTTTTTGATTTTAATTTCCCTAAGCTATAGGACCATAAGTGGAAGTGCCCTAGGCTCTGTTGCTTTGTTTTTTAGATGTTTCAGGAAACACCATACACTTCTCCCGAGTGTCTGTTGGCAATTTACATCCCGCCCATCAGCATAACAAGGCTCCCAGTTCTCCATGGCCTGTCCTGCCTTTCTGGATTTTACACTTTTTTCAGATGGCCCTTTTGACCAGGGGGAAGTGAGACTTCATTGTAGTGCAGATTTCCTTTGCAAGCTTGCTTGGTTGGCCAAAAAGGGCGTATGCGTTTTTTCCTGAATATATTCAGGAAAAAACGCATACGCCCTTTTTGGCCAAGTGCATCATTGTGGACGTTCTGCCTCTTTTCCTATGCTTTCACTGCAATTCCAGTCTACCTCCTGAAATCGGTTTCCTGCAATTCTGCCCCGCTTTCAAGTCCTCTTGGCAGCCTTACTTCAGTATATTTTTGGACGATAGCTGTCATTTATAACTCTGCAGGTTTGTGAATTACAGTGCCCCTGAGCTCCTTTCTTCAACTCGCTTTCTTTTGAGCTGGCCGCAACACCGCAGGATGGCTTCAGGCCCTAATCTGGTTCCGGCACGGCACGCTGAGCCTTTGGTTAATTCCTCTTCCTGGTGGGAAATGAGAGTTAAATTTGCCCGTCCAGACACCTCCAGCTAGTCTCTCATTGGTTCTCGCTATTCCTGTTCATCTTCCGCAGAAATTGCAAACTGGGCCAAACAGGAGGTTAAAGGGACTGACTCTCCAAGTCGGGAGGGTGTTAGTAAAGCGTCTGGAATGTTGCACCCGAGTACCAGGGTACGAAAACTGAGACATATTTGAACACGTCTCCCGATCACATGGTTGATCATACTCTAGGTTCCACATGCATGTTTTAGCTGAAGGAAGAATACCTTAAACCTGGGTAGTTGAAACCCGTGGAATGGGTACCATGCAATATGACTTCAAAGGGTCTTCATTTGCTCACCGAACCTCTCCAATCCTATCACTGCTGCGTTTATGCCCCTGTACACATGCTTGATTCTCTTTCGGAGACATAGCAATCCATAGGTTTTAAGATACTTACTAGTCAGGTACATTCTTAGGCATTTAATATGCGGTGTTGAGTCCATTTCGTTGAGCAAGGAGTAGCTCTTGTCTATTCCATATTTGCCTTAAGGAACTTTATCTGTGCTCATTTCAATCTCTGGTTTTATGCAGCACCCCAACTCCCCTTTCCCCTTAAGCAAGCATAAGTTGGTTTTCTAAATTTGAGACCCTGTTCTGTTCTGTAATTCAGTTCCTGTGTAGCCAAGTTTACATTCCGTGTATTACTGATATCTTATGATGTTTCTTCTTCTGTGTGACTTATTTCAGTTAGAATCATCATACCTGAATCCACTCATTGTGCTGCTAAGGGCCTGATGACATAGATTTCATTGCTGAGTGATATTGCTTTGTAAGTAAATACCACAACTTCTTTATCCATTTTTCACTTTCTGCGATGTTGAACTTGTACTGTAAACGAGGTTCTTGTAAACAGAGGCGTCCCAAACTTTGGGGTGGCTGTGTCTTTTTGATTTTAATTTCCCTAAGCTATAGGACCATAAGTGGAAGTGCCCTAGGCTCTGTTGCTTTGTTTTTTAGATGTTTCAGGAAACACCATACACTTCTCCCGAGTGTCTGTTGGCAATTTACATCCCGCCCATCAGCATAACAAGGCTCCCAGTTCTCCATGGCCTGTCCTGCCTTTCTGGATTTTACACTTTTTTCAGATGGCCCTTTTGACCGGGGGGAAGTGAGACTTCATTGTAGTGCAGATTTCCTTTGCAAGCTTGCTTGGTTGGCCAAAAAGGGCGTATGCGTTTTTTCCTGAATATATTCAGGAAAAAACGCATACGCCCTTTTTGGCCAAGTGCATCATTGTGGACGTTCTGCCTCTTTTCCTATGCTTTCACTGCAATTCCAGTCTACCTCCTGAAATCGGTTTCCTGCAATTCTGCCCCGCTTTCAAGTCCTCTTGGCAGCCTTACTTCAGTATATTTTTGGACGATAGCTGTCATTTATAACTCTGCAGGTTTGTGAATTACAGTGCCCCTGAGCTCCTTTCTTCAACTCGCTTTCTTTTGAGCTGGCCGCAACACCGCAGGATGGCTTCAGGCCCTAATCTGGTTCCGGCACGGCACGCTGAGCCTTTGGTTAATTCCTCTTCCTGGTGGGAAATGAGAGTTAAATTTGCCCGTCCAGACACCTCCAGCTAGTCTCTCATTGGTTCTCGCTATTCCTGTTCATCTTCCGCAGAAATTGCAAACTGGGCCAAACAGGAGGTTAAAGGGACTGACTCTCCAAGTCGGGAGGGTGTTAGTAAAGCGTCTGGAATGTTGCACCCGAGTACCAGGGTACGAAAACTGAGACATATTTGAACACGTCTCCCGATCACATGGTTGATCATACTCTAGGTTCCACATGCATGTTTTACCTGAAGGAAGAATACCTTAAACCTGGGTAGTTGAAACCCGTGGAATGGGTACCATGCAATATGACTTCAAAGGGTCTTCATTTGCTCACCGAACCTCTCCAATCCTATCACTGCTGCGTTTATGCCCCTGTACACATGCTTGATTCTCTTTCAGAGACATAGCAATCCATAGGTTTTAAGATACTTACTAGTCAGGTACATTCTTAGGCGTTTAATATGCGGTGTTGAGTCCATTTCGTTGAGCAAGGAGTAGCTCTTGTCTATTCCATATTTGGCTTAAGGAACTTTATCTGTGCTCATTTCAATCTCTGGTTTTATGCAGCACCCCAACTCACCTTTACCCTTAAGCAACCATAAGTTGGTTTTCTAAATTTGAGACCCTGTTCTGTTCTGTAATTCAGTTCCTGTGTAGCCAAGTTTACATTCCGTGTATTACTGATATCTTATGATGTTTCTTTTTCTGTGTGACTTATTTCAGTTAGAATCATCATACCTGAATCCACTCATTGTGCTGCTAAGGGCCTGATGACATAGATTTCATTGCTGAGTGATATTGCTTTGTAAGTAAATACCACAACTTCTTTATCCATTTTTCACTTTCTGCGATGTTGAACTTGTACTGTAAACGAGGTTCTTGTAAACAGAGGCGTCCCAATGTTTGGGGTGGCTGTGTCTTTTTGATTTTAATTTCCCTAAGCTATAGGACCATAAGTGGAAGTGCCCTAGGCTCTGTTGCTTTGTTTTTTAGATGTTTCAGGAAACACCATACACTTCTCCCGAGTGTCTGTTGGCAATTTACATCCCGCCCATCAGCATAACAAGGCTCCCAGTTCTCCATGGCCTGTCCTGCCTTTCTGGATTTTACACTTTTTTCAGATGGCCCTTTTGACCGGGGGGAAGTGAGACTTCATTGTAGTGCAGATTTCCTTTGCAAGCTTGCTTGGTTGGCCAAAAAGGGCGTATGCGTTTTTTCCTGAATATATTCAGGAAAAAACGCATACGCCCTTTTTGGCCAAGTGCATCATTGTGGACGTTCTGCCTCTTTTCCTATGCTTTCAATGCAATTCCAGTCTACCTCCTGAAATCGGTTTCCTGCAATTCTGCCCCGCTTTCAAGTCCTCTTGGCAGCCTTACTTCAGTATATTTTTGGACGATAGCTGTCATTTATAACTCTGCAGGTTTGTGAATTACAGTGCCCCTGAGCTCCTTTCTTCAACTCTCTTTCTTGTGACCTGGCCGCAACACCGCAGGATGGCTTCAGGCCCTAATCTGGTTCCGGCACGGCATGCTGAGCCTTTGGTTAATTCCTCTTCCTGGTGGGAAATGAGAGTTAAATTTGCCCGTCCAGACACCTCCAGCTAGTCTCTCATTGGTTCTCGCTATTCCTGTTCATCTTCCGCAGAAATTGCAAACTGGGCCAAACAGGAGGTTAAAGGGACTGACTCTCCAAGTCGGGAGGGTGTTAGTAAAGCGTCTGGAATGTTGCACCCGAGTACCAGGGTACGAAAACTGAGACATATTTGAACACGTCTCCCGATCACATGGTTGATCATACTCTAGGTTCCACATGCATGTTTTACCTGAAGGAAGAATACCTTAAACCTGGGTAGTTGAAACCCGTGGAATGGGTACCATGCAATATGACTTCAAAGGGTCTTCATTTGCTCACCGAACCTCTCCAATCCTATCACTGCTGCGTTTATGCCCCTGTACACATGCTTGATTCTCTTTCGGAGACATAGCAATCCATAGGTTTTAAGATACTTACTAGTCAGGTACATTCTTAGGCGTTTAATATGCGGTGTTGAGTCCATTTCGTTGAGCAAGGAGTAGCTCTTGTCTATTCCATATTTGGCTTAAGGAACTTTATCTGTGCTCATTTCAATCTCTGGTTTTATGCAGCACCCCAACTCACCTTTACCCTTAAGCAACCATAAGTTGGTTTTCTAAATTTGAGACCCTGTTCTGTTCTGTAATTCAGTTCCTGTGTAGCCAAGTTTACATTCCGTGTATTACTGATATCTTATGATGTTTCTTTTTCTGTGTGACTTATTTCAGTTAGAATCATCATACCTGAATCCACTCATTGTGCTGCTAAGGGCCTGATGACATAGATTTCATTGCTGAGTGATATTGCTTTGTAAGTAAATACCACAACTTCTTTATCCATTTTTCACTTTCTGCGATGTTGAACTTGTACTGTAAACGAGGTTCTTGTAAACAGAGGCGTCCCAATGTTTGGGGTGGCTGTGTCTTTTTGATTTTAATTTCCCTAAGCTATAGGACCATAAGTGGAAGTGCCCTAGGCTCTGTTGCTTTGTTTTTTAGATGTTTCAGGAAACACCATACACTTCTCCCGAGTGTCTGTTGGCAATTTACATCCCGCCCATCAGCATAACAAGGCTCCCAGTTCTCCATGGCCTGTCCTGCCTTTCTGGATTTTACACTTTTTTCAGATGGCCCTTTTGACCGGGGGGAAGTGAGACTTCATTGTAGTGCAGATTTCCTTTGCAAGCTTGCTTGGTTGGCCAAAAAGGGCGTATGCGTTTTTTCCTGAATATATTCAGGAAAAAACGCATACGCCCTTTTTGGCCAAGTGCATCATTGTGGACGTTCTGCCTCTTTTCCTATGCTTTCAATGCAATTCCAGTCTACCTCCTGAAATCGGTTTCCTGCAATTCTGCCCCGCTTTCAAGTCCTCTTGGCAGCCTTACTTCAGTATATTTTTGGACGATAGCTGTCATTTATAACTCTGCAGGTTTGTGAATTACAGTGCCCCTGAGCTCCTTTCTTCAACTCGCTTTCTTTTGAGCTGGCCGCAACACCGCAGGATGGCTTCAGGCCCTAATCTGGTTCCGGCACGGCACGCTGAGCCTTTGGTTAATTCCTCTTCCTGGTGGGAAATGAGAGTTAAATTTGCCCGTCCAGACACCTCCAGCTAGTCTCTCATTGGTTCTCGCTATTCCTGTTCATCTTCCGCAGAAATTACAAACTGGGCCAAACAGGAGGTTAAAGGGACTGACTCTCCAAGTCGGGAGGGTGTTAGTAAAGCGTCTGGAATGTTGCACCCGAGTACCAGGGTACGAAAACTGAGACATATTTGAACACGTCTCCCGATCACATGGTTGATCATACTCTAGGTTCCACATGCATGTTTTAGCTGAAGGAAGAATACCTTAAACCTGGGTAGTTGAAACCCGTGGAATGGGTACCATGCAATATGACTTCAGAGGGTCTTCATTTGCTCACCGAACCTCTCCAATCCTATCACTGCTGCGTTTATGCCCCTGTACACATGCTTGATTCTCTTTCGGAGACATAGCAATCCATAGGTTTTAAGATACTTACTAGTCAGGTACATTCTTAGGCGTTTAATATGCGGTGTTGAGTCCATTTCGTTGAGCAAGGAGTAGCTCTTGTCTATTCCATATTTGGCTTAAGGAACTTTATCTGTGCTCATTTCAATCTCTGGTTTTATGCAGCACCCCAACTCCCCTTTCCCCTTAAGCAAGCATAAGTTGGTTTTCTAAATTTGAGACCCTGTTCTGTTCTGTAATTCAGTTCCTGTGTAGCCAAGTTTACATTCCGTGTATTACTGATATCTTATGATGTTTCTTTTTCTGTGTGACTTATTTCAGTTAGAATCATCATACCTGAATCCACTCATTGTGCTGCTAAGGGCCTGATGACATAGATTTCATTGCTGAGTGATATTGCTTTGTAAGTAAATACCACAACTTCTTTATCCATTTTTCAATTTCTGTGATGTTGAACTTGTACTGTAAACGAGGTTCTTGTAAACAGAGGCGTCCCAAACTTTGGGGTGGCTGTGTCTTTTTGATTTTAATTTCCCTAAGCTATAGGACCATAAGTGGAAGTGCCCTAGGCTCTGTTGCTTTGTTTTTTAGATGTTTCAGGAAACACCATACACTTCTCCCGAGTGTCTGTTGGCAATTTACATCCCGCCCATCAGCATAACAAGGCTCCCAGTTCTCCATGGCCTGTCCTGCCTTTCTGGATTTTACACTTTTTTCAGATGGCCCTTTTGACCGGGGGGAAGTGAGACTTCATTGTAGTGCAGATTTCCTTTGCAAGCTTGCTTGGTTGGCCAAAAAGGGCGTATGCGTTTTTTCCTGAATATATTCAGGAAAAAACGCATACGCCCTTTTTGGCCAAGTGCATCATTGTGGACGTTCTGCCTCTTTTCCTATGCTTTCAATGCAATTCCAGTCTACCTCCTGAAATCGGTTTCCTGCAATTCTGCCCCGCTTTCAAGTCCTCTTGGCAGCCTTACTTCAGTATATTTTTGGACGATAGCTGTCATTTATAACTCTGCAGGTTTGTGAATTACAGTGCCCCTGAGCTCCTTTCTTCAACTCGCTTTCTTTTGAGCTGGCCGCAACACCGCAGGATGGCTTCAGGCCCTAATCTGGTTCCGGCACGGCACGCTGAGCCTTTGGTTAATTCCTCTTCCTGGTGGGAAATGAGAGTTAAATTTGCCCGTCCAGACACCTCCAGCTAGTCTCTCATTGGTTCTCGCTATTCCTGTTCATCTTCCGCAGAAATTGCAAACTGGGCCAAACAGGAGGTTAAAGGGACTGACTCTCCAAGTCGGGAGGGTGTTAGTAAAGCGTCTGGAATGTTGCACCCGAGTACCAGGGTACGAAAACTGAGACATATTTGAACACGTCTCCCGATCACATGGTTGATCATACTCTAGGTTCCACATGCATGTTTTAGCTGAAGGAAGAATACCTTAAACCTGGGTAGTTGAAACCCGTGGAATGGGTACCATGCAATATGACTTCAAAGGGTCTTCATTTGCTCACCGAACCTCTCCAATCCTATCACTGCTGCGTTTATGCCCCTGTACACATGCTTGATTCTCTTTCGGAGACATAGCAATCCATAGGTTTTAAGATACTTACTAGTCAGGTACATTCTTAGGCGTTTAATATGCGGTGTTGAGTCCATTTCGTTGAGCAAGGAGTAGCTCTTGTCTATTCCATATTTGGCTTAAGGAACTTTATCTGTGCTCATTTCAATCTCTGGTTTTATGCAGCACCCCAACTCACCTTTCCCCTTAAGCAAGCATAAGTTGGTTTTCTAAATTTGAGACCCTGTTCTGTTCTGTAATTCAGTTCCTGTGTAGCCAAGTTTACATTCCGTGTATTACTGATATCTTATGATGTTTCTTTTTCTGTGTGACTTATTTCAGTTAGAATCATCATACCTGAATCCACTCATTGTGCTGCTAAGGGCCTGATGACATAGATTTCATTGCTGAGTGATATTGCTTTGTAAGTAAATACCACAACTTCTTTATCCATTTTTCACTTTCTGCGATGTTGAACTTGTACTGTAAACGAGGTTCTTGTAAACAGAGGCGTCCCAATGTTTGGGGTGGCTGTGTCTTTTTGATTTTAATTTCCCTAAGCTATAGGACCATAAGTGGAAGTGCCCTAGGCTCTGTTGCTTTGTTTTTTAGATGTTTCAGGAAACACCATACACTTCTCCCGAGTGTCTGTTGGCAATTTACATCCCGCCCATCAGCATAACAAGGCTCCCAGTTCTCCATGGCCTGTCCTGCCTTTCTGGATTTTACACTTTTTTCAGATGGCCCTTTTGACCGGGGGGAAGTGAGACTTCATTGTAGTGCAGATTTCCTTTGCAAGCTTGCTTGGTTGGCCAAAAAGGGCGTATGCGTTTTTTCCTGAATATATTCAGGAAAAAACGCATACGCCCTTTTTGGCCAAGTGCATCATTGTGGACGTTCTGCCTCTTTTCCTATGCTTTCAATGCAATTCCAGTCTACCTCCTGAAATCGGTTTCCTGCAATTCTGCCCCGCTTTCAAGTCCTCTTGGCAGCCTTACTTCAGTATATTTTTGGACGATAGCTGTCATTTATAACTCTGCAGGTTTGTGAATTACAGTGCCCCTGAGCTCCTTTCTTCAACTCGCTTTCTTTTGAGCTGGCCGCAACACCGCAGGATGGCTTCAGGCCCTAATCTGGTTCCGGCACGGCACGCTGAGCCTTTGGTTAATTCCTCTTCCTGGTGGGAAATGAGAGTTAAATTTGCCCGTCCAGACACCTCCAGCTAGTCTCTCATTGGTTCTCGCTATTCCTGTTCATCTTCCGCAGAAATTACAAACTGGGCCAAACAGGAGGTTAAAGGGACTGACTCTCCAAGTCGGGAGGGTGTTAGTAAAGCGTCTGGAATGTTGCACCCGAGTACCAGGGTACGAAAACTGAGACATATTTGAACACGTCTCCCGATCACATGGTTGATCATACTCTAGGTTCCACATGCATGTTTTAGCTGAAGGAAGAATACCTTAAACCTGGGTAGTTGAAACCCGTGGAATGGGTACCATGCAATATGACTTCAGAGGGTCTTCATTTGCTCACCGAACCTCTCCAATCCTATCACTGCTGCGTTTATGCCCCTGTACACATGCTTGATTCTCTTTCGGAGACATAGCAATCCATAGGTTTTAAGATACTTACTAGTCAGGTACATTCTTAGGCGTTTAATATGCGGTGTTGAGTCCATTTCGTTGAGCAAGGAGTAGCTCTTGTCTATTCCATATTTGGCTTAAGGAACTTTATCTGTGCTCATTTCAATCTCTGGTTTTATGCAGCACCCCAACTCCCCTTTCCCCTTAAGCAAGCATAAGTTGGTTTTCTAAATTTGAGACCCTGTTCTGTTCTGTAATTCAGTCCCTGTGTAGCCAAGTTTACATTCCGTGTATTACTGATATCTTATGATGTTTCTTCTTCTGTGTGACTTATTTCAGTTAGAATCATCATACCTGAATCCACTCATTGTGCTGCTAAGGGCCTGATGACATAGATTTCATTGCTGAGTGATATTGCTTTGTAAGTAAATACCACAACTTCTTTATCCATTTTTCACTTTCTGCGATGTTGAACTTGTACTGTAAACGAGGTTCTTGTAAACAGAGGCGTCCCAAACTTTGGGGTGGCTGTGTCTTTTTGATTTTAATTTCCCTAAGCTATAGGACCATAAGTGGAAGTGCCCTAGGCTCTGTTGCTTTGTTTTTTAGATGTTTCAGGAAACACCATACACTTCTCCCGAGTGTCTGTTGGCAATTTACATCCCGCCCATCAGCATAACAAGGCTCCCAGTTCTCCATGGCCTGTCCTGCCTTTCTGGATTTTACACTTTTTTCAGATGGCCCTTTTGACCGGGGGGAAGTGAGACTTCATTGTAGTGCAGATTTCCTTTGCAAGCTTGCTTGGTTGGCCAAAAAGGGCGTATGCGTTTTTTCCTGAATATATTCAGGAAAAAACGCATACGCCCTTTTTGGCCAAGTGCATCATTGTGGACGTTCTGCCTCTTTTCCTATGCTTTCAATGCAATTCCAGTCTACCTCCTGAAATCGGTTTCCTGCAATTCTGCCCCGCTTTCAAGTCCTCTTGGCAGCCTTACTTCAGTATATTTTTGGACGATAGCTGTCATTTATAACTCTGCAGGTTTGTGAATTACAGTGCCCCTGAGCTCCTTTCTTCAACTCGCTTTCTTTTGAGCTGGCCGCAACACCGCAGGATGGCTTCAGGCCCTAATCTGGTTCCGGCACGGCACGCTGAGCCTTTGGTTAATTCCTCTTCCTGGTGGGAAATGAGAGTTAAATTTGCCCGTCCAGACACCTCCAGCTAGTCTCTCATTGGTTCTCGCTATTCCTGTTCATCTTCCGCAGAAATTGCAAACTGGGCCAAACAGGAGGTTAAAGGGACTGACTCTCCAAGTCGGGAGGGTGTTAGTAAAGCGTCTGGAATGTTGCACCCGAGTACCAGGGTACGAAAACTGAGACATATTTGAACACGTCTCCCGATCACATGGTTGATCATACTCTAGGTTCCACATGCATGTTTTAGCTGAAGGAAGAATACCTTAAACCTGGGTAGTTGAAACCCGTGGAATGGGTACCATGCAATATGACTTCAAAGGGTCTTCATTTGCTCACCGAACCTCTCCAATCCTATCACTGCTGCGTTTATGCCCCTGTACACATGCTTGATTCTCTTTCGGAGACATAGCAATCCATAGGTTTTAAGATACTTACTAGTCAGGTACATTCTTAGGCGTTTAATATGCGGTGTTGAGTCCATTTCGTTGAGCAAGGAGTAGCTCTTGTCTATTCCATATTTGGCTTAAGGAACTTTATCTGTGCTCATTTCAATCTCTGGTTTTATGCAGCACCCCAACTCACCTTTCCCCTTAAGCAAGCATAAGTTGGTTTTCTAAATTTGAGACCCTGTTCTGTTCTGTAATTCAGTTCCTGTGTAGCCAAGTTTACATTCCGTGTATTACTGATATCTTATGATGTTTCTTTTTCTGTGTGACTTATTTCAGTTAGAATCATCATACCTGAATCCACTCATTGTGCTGCTAAGGGCCTGATGACATAGATTTCATTGCTGAGTGATATTGCTTTGTAAGTAAATACCACAACTTCTTTATCCATTTTTCACTTTCTGCGATGTTGAACTTGTACTGTAAACGAGGTTCTTGTAAACAGAGGCGTCCCAAACTTTGGGGTGGCTGTGTCTTTTTGATTTTAATTTCCCTAAGCTATAGGACCATAAGTGGAAGTGCCCTAGGCTCTGTTGCTTTGTTTTTTAGATGTTTCAGGAAACACCATACACTTCTCCCGAGTGTCTGTTGGCAATTTACATCCCGCCCATCAGCATAACAAGGCTCCCAGTTCTCCATGGCCTGTCCTGCCTTTCTGGATTTTACACTTTTTTCAGATGGCCCTTTTGACCGGGGGGAAGTGAGACTTCATTGTAGTGCAGATTTCCTTTGCAAGCTTGCTTGGTTGGCCAAAAAGGGCGTATGCGTTTTTTCCTGAATATATTCAGGAAAAAACGCATACGCCCTTTTTGGCCAAGTGCATCATTGTGGACGTTCTGCCTCTTTTCCTATGCTTTCAATGCAATTCCAGTCTACCTCCTGAAATCGGTTTCCTGCAATTCTGCCCCGCTTTCAAGTCCTCTTGGCAGCCTTACTTCAGTATATTTTTGGACGATAGCTGTCATTTATAACTCTGCAGGTTTGTGAATTACAGTGCCCCTGAGCTCCTTTCTTCAACTCGCTTTCTTTTGAGCTGGCCGCAACACCGCAGGATGGCTTCAGGCCCTAATCTGGTTCCGGCACGGCACGCTGAGCCTTTGGTTAATTCCTCTTCCTGGTGGGAAATGAGAGTTAAATTTGCCCGTCCAGACACCTCCAGCTAGTCTCTCATTGGTTCTCGCTATTCCTGTTCATCTTCCGCAGAAATTACAAACTGGGCCAAACAGGAGGTTAAAGGGACTGACTCTCCAAGTCGGGAGGGTGTTAGTAAAGCGTCTGGAATGTTGCACCCGAGTACCAGGGTACGAAAACTGAGACATATTTGAACACGTCTCCCGATCACATGGTTGATCATACTCTAGGTTCCACATGCATGTTTTAGCTGAAGGAAGAATACCTTAAACCTGGGTAGTTGAAACCCGTGGAATGGGTACCATGCAATATGACTTCAGAGGGTCTTCATTTGCTCACCGAACCTCTCCAATCCTATCACTGCTGCGTTTATGCCCCTGTACACATGCTTGATTCTCTTTCGGAGACATAGCAATCCATAGGTTTTAAGATACTTACTAGTCAGGTACATTCTTAGGCGTTTAATATGCGGTGTTGAGTCCATTTCGTTGAGCAAGGAGTAGCTCTTGTCTATTCCATATTTGGCTTAAGGAACTTTATCTGTGCTCATTTCAATCTCTGGTTTTATGCAGCACCCCAACTCACCTTTACCCTTAAGCAAGCATAAGTTGGTTTTCTAAATTTGAGACCCTGTTCTGTTCTGTAATTCAGTCCCTGTGTAGCCAAGTTTACATTCCGTGTATTACTGATATCTTATGATGTTTCTTCTTCTGTGTGACTTATTTCAGTTAGAATCATCATACCTGAATCCACTCATTGTGCTGCTAAGGGCCTGATGACATAGATTTCATTGCTGAGTGATATTGCTTTGTAAGTAAATACCACAACTTCTTTATCCATTTTTCACTTTCTGCGATGTTGAACTTGTACTGTAAACGAGGTTCTTGTAAACAGAGGCGTCCCAAACTTTGGGGTGGCTGTGTCTTTTTGATTTTAATTTCCCTAAGCTATAGGACCATAAGTGGAAGTGCCCTAGGCTCTGTTGCTTTGTTTTTTAGATGTTTCAGGAAACACCATACACTTCTCCCGAGTGTCTGTTGGCAATTTACATCCCGCCCATCAGCATAACAAGGCTCCCAGTTCTCCATGGCCTGTCCTGCCTTTCTGGATTTTACACTTTTTTCAGATGGCCCTTTTGACCGGGGGGAAGTGAGACTTCATTGTAGTGCAGATTTCCTTTGCAAGCTTGCTTGGTTGGCCAAAAAGGGCGTATGCGTTTTTTCCTGAATATATTCAGGAAAAAACGCATACGCCCTTTTTGGCCAAGTGCATCATTGTGGACGTTCTGCCTCTTTTCCTATGCTTTCAATGCAATTCCAGTCTACCTCCTGAAATCGGTTTCCTGCAATTCTGCCCCGCTTTCAAGTCCTCTTGGCAGCCTTACTTCAGTATATTTTTGGACGATAGCTGTCATTTATAACTCTGCAGGTTTGTGAATTACAGTGCCCCTGAGCTCCTTTCTTCAACTCGCTTTCTTTTGAGCTGGCCGCAACACCGCAGGATGGCTTCAGGCCCTAATCTGGTTCCGGCACGGCACGCTGAGCCTTTGGTTAATTCCTCTTCCTGGTGGGAAATGAGAGTTAAATTTGCCCGTCCAGACACCTCCAGCTAGTCTCTCATTGGTTCTCGCTATTCCTGTTCATCTTCCGCAGAAATTGCAAACTGGGCCAAACAGGAGGTTAAAGGGACTGACTCTCCAAGTCGGGAGGGTGTTAGTAAAGCGTCTGGAATGTTGCACCCGAGTACCAGGGTACGAAAACTGAGACATATTTGAACACGTCTCCCGATCACATGGTTGATCATACTCTAGGTTCCACATGCATGTTTTAGCTGAAGGAAGAATACCTTAAACCTGGGTAGTTGAAACCCGTGGAATGGGTACCATGCAATATGACTTCAAAGGGTCTTCATTTGCTCACCGAACCTCTCCAATCCTATCACTGCTGCGTTTATGCCCCTGTACACATGCTTGATTCTCTTTCGGAGACATAGCAATCCATAGGTTTTAAGATACTTACTAGTCAGGTACATTCTTAGGCGTTTAATATGCGGTGTTGAGTCCATTTCGTTGAGCAAGGAGTAGCTCTTGTCTATTCCATATTTGGCTTAAGGAACTTTATCTGTGCTCATTTCAATCTCTGGTTTTATGCAGCACCCCAACTCACCTTTACCCTTAAGCAAGCATAAGTTGGTTTTCTAAATTTGAGACCCTGTTCTGTTCTGTAATTCAGTTCCTGTGTAGCCAAGTTTACATTCCGTGTATTACTGATATCTTATGATGTTTCTTTTTCTGTGTGACTTATTTCAGTTAGAATCATCATACCTGAATCCACTCATTGTGCTGCTAAGGGCCTGATGACATAGATTTCATTGCTGAGTGATATTGCTTTGTAAGTAAATACCACAACTTCTTTATCCATTTTTCACTTTCTGCGATGTTGAACTTGTACTGTAAATGAGGTTCTTGTAAACAGAGGCGTCCCAATGTTTGGGGTGGCTGTGTCTTTTTGATTTTAATTTCCCTAAGCTATAGGACCATAAGTGGAAGTGCCCTAGGCTCTGTTGCTTTGTTTTTTAGATGTTTCAGGAAACACCATACACTTCTCCCGAGTGTCTGTTGGCAATTTACATCCCGCCCATCAGCATAACAAGGCTCCCAGTTCTCCATGGCCTGTCCTGCCTTTCTGGATTTTACACTTTTTTCAGATGGCCCTTTTGACCGGGGGGAAGTGAGACTTCATTGTAGTGCAGATTTCCTTTGCAAGCTTGCTTGGTTGGCCAAAAAGGGCGTATGCGTTTTTTCCTGAATATATTCAGGAAAAAATGCATACGCCCTTTTTGGCCAAGTGCATCATTGTGGACGTTCTGCCTCTTTTCCTATGCTTTCAATGCAATTCCAGTCTACCTCCTGAAATCGGTTTCCTGCAATTCTGCCCCGCTTTCAAGTCCTCTTGGCAGCCTTACTTCAGTATATTTTTGGACGATAGCTGTCATTTATAACTCTGCAGGTTTGTGAATTACAGTGCCCCTGAGCTCCTTTCTTCAACTCGCTTTCTTTTGAGCTGGCCGCAACACCGCAGGATGGCTTCAGGCCCTAATCTGGTTCCGGCACGGCACGCTGAGCCTTTGGTTAATTCCTCTTCCTGGTGGGAAATGAGAGTTAAATTTGCCCGTCCAGACACCTCCAGCTAGTCTCTCATTGGTTCTCGCTATTCCTGTTCATCTTCCGCAGAAATTACAAACTGGGCCAAACAGGAGGTTAAAGGGACTGACTCTCCAAGTCGGGAGGGTGTTAGTAAAGCGTCTGGAATGTTGCACCCGAGTACCAGGGTACGAAAACTGAGACATATTTGAACACGTCTCCCGATCACATGGTTGATCATACTCTAGGTTCCACATGCATGTTTTAGCTGAAGGAAGAATACCTTAAACCTGGGTAGTTGAAACCCGTGGAATGGGTACCATGCAATATGACTTCAGAGGGTCTTCATTTGCTCACCGAACCTCTCCAATCCTATCACTGCTGCGTTTATGCCCCTGTACACATGCTTGATTCTCTTTCGGAGACATAGCAATCCATAGGTTTTAAGATACTTACTAGTCAGGTACATTCTTAGGCGTTTAATATGCGGTGTTGAGTCCATTTCGTTGAGCAAGGAGTAGCTCTTGTCTATTCCATATTTGGCTTAAGGAACTTTATCTGTGCTCATTTCAATCTCTGGTTTTATGCAGCACCCCAACTCCCCTTTCCCCTTAAGCAAGCATAAGTTGGTTTTCTAAATTTGAGACCCTGTTCTGTTCTGTAATTCAGTCCCTGTGTAGCCAAGTTTACATTCCGTGTATTACTGATATCTTATGATGTTTCTTCTTCTGTGTGACTTATTTCAGTTAGAATCATCATACCTGAATCCACTCATTGTGCTGCTAAGGGCCTGATGACATAGATTTCATTGCTGAGTGATATTGCTTTGTAAGTAAATACCACAACTTCTTTATCCATTTTTCACTTTCTGCGATGTTGAACTTGTACTGTAAACGAGGTTCTTGTAAACAGAGGCGTCCCAAACTTTGGGGTGGCTGTGTCTTTTTGATTTTAATTTCCCTAAGCTATAGGACCATAAGTGGAAGTGCCCTAGGCTCTGTTGCTTTGTTTTTTAGATGTTTCAGGAAACACCATACACTTCTCCCGAGTGTCTGTTGGCAATTTACATCCCGCCCATCAGCATAACAAGGCTCCCAGTTCTCCATGGCCTGTCCTGCCTTTCTGGATTTTACACTTTTTTCAGATGGCCCTTTTGACCGGGGGGAAGTGAGACTTCATTGTAGTGCAGATTTCCTTTGCAAGCTTGCTTGGTTGGCCAAAAAGGGCGTATGCGTTTTTTCCTGAATATATTCAGGAAAAAACGCATACGCCCTTTTTGGCCAAGTGCATCATTGTGGACGTTCTGCCTCTTTTCCTATGCTTTCAATGCAATTCCAGTCTACCTCCTGAAATCGGTTTCCTGCAATTCTGCCCCGCTTTCAAGTCCTCTTGGCAGCCTTACTTCAGTATATTTTTGGACGATAGCTGTCATTTATAACTCTGCAGGTTTGTGAATTACAGTGCCCCTGAGCTCCTTTCTTCAACTCGCTTTCTTTTGAGCTGGCCGCAACACCGCAGGATGGCTTCAGGCCCTAATCTGGTTCCGGCACGGCACGCTGAGCCTTTGGTTAATTCCTCTTCCTGGTGGGAAATGAGAGTTAAATTTGCCCGTCCAGACACCTCCAGCTAGTCTCTCATTGGTTCTCGCTATTCCTGTTCATCTTCCGCAGAAATTGCAAACTGGGCCAAACAGGAGGTTAAAGGGACTGACTCTCCAAGTTGGGAGGGTGTTAGTAAAGCGTCTGGAATGTTGCACCCGAGTACCAGGGTACGAAAACTGAGACATATTTGAACACGTCTCCCGATCACATGGTTGATCATACTCTAGGTTCCACATGCATGTTTTAGCTGAAGGAAGAATACCTTAAACCTGGGTAGTTGAAACCCGTGGAATGGGTACCATGCAATATGACTTCAAAGGGTCTTCATTTGCTCACCGAACCTCTCCAATCCTATCACTGCTGCGTTTATGCCCCTGTACACATGCTTGATTCTCTTTCGGAGACATAGCAATCCATAGGTTTTAAGATACTTACTAGTCAGGTACATTCTTAGGCATTTAATATGCGGTGTTGAGTCCATTTCGTTGAGCAAGAGGTAGCTCTTGTCTATTCCATATTTGGCTTAAGGAACTTTATCTGTGCTCATTTCAATCTCTGGTTTTATGCAGCACCCCAACTCCCCTTTACCCTTAAGAAAGCATAAGTTGGTTTTCTAAATTTGAGACCCTGTTCTGTTCTGTAATTCAGTTCCTGTGTAGCCAAGTTTACATTCCGTGTATTCCTGATATCTTATGATGTTTCTTTTTCTGTGTGACTTATTTCAGTTAGAATCATCATACCTGAATCCACTCATTGTGCTGCTAAGGGCCTGATGACATAGATTTCATTGCTGAGTGATATTGCTTTGTAAGTAAATACCACAACTTCTTTATCCATTTTTCACTTTCTGCGATGTTGAACTTGTACTGTAAACGAGGTTCTTGTAAACAGAGGCGTCCCAAACTTTGGGGTGGCTGTGTCTTTTTGATTTTAATTTCCCTAAGCTATAGGACCATAAGTGGAAGTGCCCTAGGCTCTGTTGCTTTGTTTTTTAGATGTTTCAGGAAACACCATACACTTCTCCCGAGTGTCTGTTGGCAATTTACATCCCGCCCATCAGCATAACAAGGCTCCCAGTTCTCCATGGCCTGTCCTGCCTTTCTGGATTTAACACTTTTTTCAGATGGCCCTTTTGACCGGGGGGAAGTGAGACTTCATTGTAGTGCAGATTTCCTTTGCAAGCTTGCTTGGTTGGCCAAAAAGGGCGTATGCGTTTTTTCCTGAATATATTCAGGAAAAAACGCATACGCCCTTTTTGGCCAAGTGCATCATTGTGGACGTTCTGCCTCTTTTCCTATGCTTTCAATGCAATTCCAGTCTGCCTCCTGAAATCGGTTTCCTGCAATTCTGCCCCGCTTTCAAGTCCTCTTGGCAGCCTTACTTCAGTATATTTTTGGACGATAGCTGTCATTTATAACTCTGCAGGTTTGTGAATTACAGTGCCCCTGAGCTCCTTTCTTCAACTCGCTTTCTTTTGAGCTGGCCGCAACACCGCAGGATGGCTTCAGGCCCTAATCTGGTTCCGGCACGGCACGCTGAGCCTTTGGTTAATTCCTCTTCCTGGTGGGAAATGAGAGTTAAATTTGCCCGTCCAGACACCTCCAGCTAGTCTCTCATTGGTTCTCGCTATTCCTGTTCATCTTCCGCAGAAATTACAAACTGGGCCAAACAGGAGGTTAAAGGGACTGACTCTCCAAGTCGGGAGGGTGTTAGTAAAGCGTCTGGAATGTTGCACCCGAGTACCAGGGTACGAAAACTGAGACATATTTGAACACGTCTCCCGATCACATGGTTGATCATACTCTAGGTTCCACATGCATGTTTTAGCTGAAGGAAGAATACCTTAAACCTGGGTAGTTGAAACCCGTGGAATGGGTACCATGCAATATGACTTCAGAGGGTCTTCATTTGCTCACCGAACCTCTCCAATCCTATCACTGCTGCGTTTATGCCCCTGTACACATGCTTGATTCTCTTTCGGAGACATAGCAATCCATAGGTTTTAAGATACTTACTAGTCAGGTACATTCTTAGGCGTTTAATATGCGGTGTTGAGTCCATTTCGTTGAGCAAGGAGTAGCTCTTGTCTATTCCATATTTGGCTTAAGGAACTTTATCTGTGCTCATTTCAATCTCTGGTTTTATGCAGCACCCCAACTCACCTTTACCCTTAAGCAAGCATAAGTTGGTTTTCTAAATTTGAGACCCTGTTCTGTTCTGTAATTCAGTCCCTGTGTAGCCAAGTTTACATTCCGTGTATTACTGATATCTTATGATGTTTCTTCTTCTGTGTGACTTATTTCAGTTAGAATCATCATACCTGAATCCACTCATTGTGCTGCTAAGGGCCTGATGACATAGATTTCATTGCTGAGTGATATTGCTTTGTAAGTAAATACCACAACTTCTTTATCCATTTTTCACTTTCTGCGATGTTGAACTTGTACTGTAAACGAGGTTCTTGTAAACAGAGGCGTCCCAAACTTTGGGGTGGCTGTGTCTTTTTGATTTTAATTTCCCTAAGCTATAGGACCATAAGTGGAAGTGCCCTAGGCTCTGTTGCTTTGTTTTTTAGATGTTTCAGGAAACACCATACACTTCTCCCGAGTGTCTGTTGGCAATTTACATCCCGCCCATCAGCATAACAAGGCTCCCAGTTCTCCATGGCCTGTCCTGCCTTTCTGGATTTTACACTTTTTTCAGATGGCCCTTTTGACCGGGGGGAAGTGAGACTTCATTGTAGTGCAGATTTCCTTTGCAAGCTTGCTTGGTTGGCCAAAAAGGGCGTATGCGTTTTTTCCTGAATATATTCAGGAAAAAACGCATACGCCCTTTTTGGCCAAGTGCATCATTGTGGACGTTCTGCCTCTTTTCCTATGCTTTCAATGCAATTCCAGTCTACCTCCTGAAATCGGTTTCCTGCAATTCTGCCCCGCTTTCAAGTCCTCTTGGCAGCCTTACTTCAGTATATTTTTGGACGATAGCTGTCATTTATAACTCTGCAGGTTTGTGAATTACAGTGCCCCTGAGCTCCTTTCTTCAACTCGCTTTCTTTTGAGCTGGCCGCAACACCGCAGGATGGCTTCAGGCCCTAATCTGGTTCCGGCACGGCACGCTGAGCCTTTGGTTAATTCCTCTTCCTGGTGGGAAATGAGAGTTAAATTTGCCCGTCCAGACACCTCCAGCTAGTCTCTCATTGGTTCTCGCTATTCCTGTTCATCTTCCGCAGAAATTGCAAACTGGGCCAAACAGGAGGTTAAAGGGACTGACTCTCCAAGTCGGGAGGGTGTTAGTAAAGCGTCTGGAATGTTGCACCCGAGTACCAGGGTACGAAAACTGAGACATATTTGAACACGTCTCCCGATCACATGGTTGATCATACTCTAGGTTCCACATGCATGTTTTAGCTGAAGGAAGAATACCTTAAACCTGGGTAGTTGAAACCCGTGGAATGGGTACCATGCAATATGACTTCAAAGGGTCTTCATTTGCTCACCGAACCTCTCCAATCCTATCACTGCTGCGTTTATGCCCCTGTACACATGCTTGATTCTCTTTCGGAGACATAGCAATCCATAGGTTTTAAGATACTTACTAGTCAGGTACATTCTTAGGCGTTTAATATGCGGTGTTGAGTCCATTTCGTTGAGCAAGGAGTAGCTCTTGTCTATTCCATATTTGGCTTAAGGAACTTTATCTGTGCTCATTTCAATCTCTGGTTTTATGCAGCACCCCAACTCACCTTTACCCTTAAGCAAGCATAAGTTGGTTTTCTAAATTTGAGACCCTGTTCTGTTCTGTAATTCAGTTCCTGTGTAGCCAAGTTTACATTCCGTGTATTACTGATATCTTATGATGTTTCTTTTTCTGTGTGACTTATTTCAGTTAGAATCATCATACCTGAATCCACTCATTGTGCTGCTAAGGGCCTGATGACATAGATTTCATTGCTGAGTGATATTGCTTTGTAAGTAAATACCACAACTTCTTTATCCATTTTTCACTTTCTGCGATGTTGAACTTGTACTGTAAATGAGGTTCTTGTAAACAGAGGCGTCCCAATGTTTGGGGTGGCTGTGTCTTTTTGATTTTAATTTCCCTAAGCTATAGGACCATAAGTGGAAGTGCCCTAGGCTCTGTTGCTTTGTTTTTTAGATGTTTCAGGAAACACCATACACTTCTCCCGAGTGTCTGTTGGCAATTTACATCCCGCCCATCAGCATAACAAGGCTCCCAGTTCTCCATGGCCTGTCCTGCCTTTCTGGATTTTACACTTTTTTCAGATGGCCCTTTTGACCGGGGGGAAGTGAGACTTCATTGTAGTGCAGATTTCCTTTGCAAGCTTGCTTGGTTGGCCAAAAAGGGCGTATGCGTTTTTTCCTGAATATATTCAGGAAAAAACGCATACGCCCTTTTTGGCCAAGTGCATCATTGTGGACGTTCTGCCTCTTTTCCTATGCTTTCAATGCAATTCCAGTCTACCTCCTGAAATCGGTTTCCTGCAATTCTGCCCCGCTTTCAAGTCCTCTTGGCAGCCTTACTTCAGTATATTTTTGGACGATAGCTGTCATTTATAACTCTGCAGGTTTGTGAATTACAGTGCCCCTGAGCTCCTTTCTTCAACTCGCTTTCTTTTGAGCTGGCCGCAACACCGCAGGATGGCTTCAGGCCCTAATCTGGTTCCGGCACGGCACGCTGAGCCTTTGGTTAATTCCTCTTCCTGGTGGGAAATGAGAGTTAAATTTGCCCGTCCAGACACCTCCAGCTAGTCTCTCATTGGTTCTCGCTATTCCTGTTCATCTTCCGCAGAAATTACAAACTGGGCCAAACAGGAGGTTAAAGGGACTGACTCTCCAAGTCGGGAGGGTGTTAGTAAAGCGTCTGGAATGTTGCACCCGAGTACCAGGGTACGAAAACTGAGACATATTTGAACACGTCTCCCGATCACATGGTTGATCATACTCTAGGTTCCACATGCATGTTTTAGCTGAAGGAAGAATACCTTAAACCTGGGTAGTTGAAACCCGTGGAATGGGTACCATGCAATATGACTTCAGAGGGTCTTCATTTGCTCACCGAACCTCTCCAATCCTATCACTGCTGCGTTTATGCCCCTGTACACATGCTTGATTCTCTTTCGGAGACATAGCAATCCATAGGTTTTAAGATACTTACTAGTCAGGTACATTCTTAGGCGTTTAATATGCGGTGTTGAGTCCATTTCGTTGAGCAAGGAGTAGCTCTTGTCTATTCCATATTTGGCTTAAGGAACTTTATCTGTGCTCATTTCAATCTCTGGTTTTATGCAGCACCCCAACTCCCCTTTCCCCATAAGCAAGCATAAGTTGGTTTTCTAAATTTGAGACCCTGTTCTGTTCTGTAATTCAGTCCCTGTGTAGCCAAGTTTACATTCCGTGTATTACTGATATCTTATGATGTTTCTTCTTCTGTGTGACTTATTTCAGTTAGAATCATCATACCTGAATCCACTCATTGTGCTGCTAAGGGCCTGATGACATAGATTTCATTGCTGAGTGATATTGCTTTGTAAGTAAATACCACAACTTCTTTATCCATTTTTCACTTTCTGCGATGTTGAACTTGTACTGTAAACGAGGTTCTTGTAAACAGAGGCGTCCCAAACTTTGGGGTGGCTGTGTCTTTTTGATTTTAATTTCCCTAAGCTATAGGACCATAAGTGGAAGTGCCCTAGGCTCTGTTGCTTTGTTTTTTAGATGTTTCAGGAAACACCATACACTTCTCCCGAGTGTCTGTTGGCAATTTACATCCCGCCCATCAGCATAACAAGGCTCCCAGTTCTCCATGGCCTGTCCTGCCTTTCTGGATTTTACACTTTTTTCAGATGGCCCTTTTGACCGGGGGGAAGTGAGACTTCATTGTAGTGCAGATTTCCTTTGCAAGCTTGCTTGGTTGGCCAAAAAGGGCGTATGCGTTTTTTCCTGAATATATTCAGGAAAAAACGCATACGCCCTTTTTGGCCAAGTGCATCATTGTGGACGTTCTGCCTCTTTTCCTATGCTTTCAATGCAATTCCAGTCTACCTCCTGAAATCGGTTTCCTGCAATTCTGCCCCGCTTTCAAGTCCTCTTGGCAGCCTTACTTCAGTATATTTTTGGACGATAGCTGTCATTTATAACTCTGCAGGTTTGTGAATTACAGTGCCCCTGAGCTCCTTTCTTCAACTCGCTTTCTTTTGAGCTGGCCGCAACACCGCAGGATGGCTTCAGGCCCTAATCTGGTTCCGGCACGGCACGCTGAGCCTTTGGTTAATTCCTCTTCCTGGTGGGAAATGAGAGTTAAATTTGCCCGTCCAGACACCTCCAGCTAGTCTCTCATTGGTTCTCGCTATTCCTGTTCATCTTCCGCAGAAATTGCAAACTGGGCCAAACAGGAGGTTAAAGGGACTGACTCTCCAAGTTGGGAGGGTGTTAGTAAAGCGTCTGGAATGTTGCACCCGAGTACCAGGGTACGAAAACTGAGACATATTTGAACACGTCTCCCGATCACATGGTTGATCATACTCTAGGTTCCACATGCATGTTTTAGCTGAAGGAAGAATACCTTAAACCTGGGTAGTTGAAACCCGTGGAATGGGTACCATGCAATATGACTTCAAAGGGTCTTCATTTGCTCACCGAACCTCTCCAATCCTATCACTGCTGCGTTTATGCCCCTGTACACATGCTTGATTCTCTTTCGGAGACATAGCAATCCATAGGTTTTAAGATACTTACTAGTCAGGTACATTCTTAGGCATTTAATATGCGGTGTTGAGTCCATTTCGTTGAGCAAGAGGTAGCTCTTGTCTATTCCATATTTGGCTTAAGGAACTTTATCTGTGCTCATTTCAATCTCTGGTTTTATGCAGCACCCCAACTCCCCTTTACCCTTAAGAAAGCATAAGTTGGTTTTCTAAATTTGAGACCCTGTTCTGTTCTGTAATTCAGTTCCTGTGTAGCCAAGTTTACATTCCGTGTATTCCTGATATCTTATGATGTTTCTTTTTCTGTGTGACTTATTTCAGTTAGAATCATCATACCTGAATCCACTCATTGTGCTGCTAAGGGCCTGATGACATAGATTTCATTGCTGAGTGATATTGCTTTGTAAGTAAATACCACAACTTCTTTATCCATTTTTCACTTTCTGCGATGTTGAACTTGTACTGTAAACGAGGTTCTTGTAAACAGAGGCGTCCCAAACTTTGGGGTGGCTGTGTCTTTTTGATTTTAATTTCCCTAAGCTATAGGACCATAAGTGGAAGTGCCCTAGGCTCTGTTGCTTTGTTTTTTAGATGTTTCAGGAAACACCATACACTTCTCCCGAGTGTCTGTTGGCAATTTACATCCCGCCCATCAGCATAACAAGGCTCCCAGTTCTCCATGGCCTGTCCTGCCTTTCTGGATTTAACACTTTTTTCAGATGGCCCTTTTGACCGGGGGGAAGTGAGACTTCATTGTAGTGCAGATTTCCTTTGCAAGCTTGCTTGGTTGGCCAAAAAGGGCGTATGCGTTTTTTCCTGAATATATTCAGGAAAAAACGCATACGCCCTTTTTGGCCAAGTGCATCATTGTGGACGTTCTGCCTCTTTTCCTATGCTTTCAATGCAATTCCAGTCTGCCTCCTGAAATCGGTTTCCTGCAATTCTGCCCCGCTTTCAAGTCCTCTTGGCAGCCTTACTTCAGTATATTTTTGGACGATAGCTGTCATTTATAACTCTGCAGGTTTGTGAATTACAGTGCCCCTGAGCTCCTTTCTTCAACTCGCTTTCTTTTGAGCTGGCCGCAACACCGCAGGATGGCTTCAGGCCCTAATCTGGTTCCGGCACGGCACGCTGAGCCTTTGGTTAATTCCTCTTCCTGGTGGGAAATGAGAGTTAAATTTGCCCGTCCAGACACCTCCAGCTAGTCTCTCATTGGTTCTCGCTATTCCTGTTCATCTTCCGCAGAAATTACAAACTGGGCCAAACAGGAGGTTAAAGGGACTGACTCTCCAAGTCGGGAGGGTGTTAGTAAAGCGTCTGGAATGTTGCACCCGAGTACCAGGGTACGAAAACTGAGACATATTTGAACACGTCTCCCGATCACATGGTTGATCATACTCTAGGTTCCACATGCATGTTTTAGCTGAAGGAAGAATACCTTAAACCTGGGTAGTTGAAACCCGTGGAATGGGTACCATGCAATATGACTTCAGAGGGTCTTCATTTGCTCACCGAACCTCTCCAATCCTATCACTGCTGCGTTTATGCCCCTGTACACATGCTTGATTCTCTTTCGGAGACATAGCAATCCATAGGTTTTAAGATACTTACTAGTCAGGTACATTCTTAGGCGTTTAATATGCGGTGTTGAGTCCATTTCGTTGAGCAAGGAGTAGCTCTTGTCTATTCCATATTTGGCTTAAGGAACTTTATCTGTGCTCATTTCAATCTCTGGTTTTATGCAGCACCCCAACTCACCTTTACCCTTAAGCAAGCATAAGTTGGTTTTCTAAATTTGAGACCCTGTTCTGTTCTGTAATTCAGTCCCTGTGTAGCCAAGTTTACATTCCGTGTATTACTGATATCTTATGATGTTTCTTTTTCTGTGTGACTTATTTCAGTTAGAATCATCATACCTGAATCCACTCATTGTGCTGCTAAGGGCCTGATGACATAGATTTCATTGCTGAGTGATATTGCTTTGTAAGTAAATACCACAACTTCTTTATCCATTTTTCACTTTCTGCGATGTTGAACTTGTACTGTAAACGAGGTTCTTGTAAACAGAGGCGTCCCAAACTTTGGGGTGGCTGTGTCTTTTTGATTTTAATTTCCCTAAGCTATAGGACCATAAGTGGAAGTGCCCTAGGCTCTGTTGCTTTGTTTTTTAGATGTTTCAGGAAACACCATACACTTCTCCCGAGTGTCTGTTGGCAATTTACATCCCGCCCATCAGCATAACAAGGCTCCCAGTTCTCCATGGCCTGTCCTGCCTTTCTGGATTTTACACTTTTTTCAGATGGCCCTTTTGACCGGGGGGAAGTGAGACTTCATTGTAGTGCAGATTTCCTTTGCAAGCTTGCTTGGTTGGCCAAAAAGGGCGTATGCGTTTTTTCCTGAATATATTCAGGAAAAAACGCATACGCCCTTTTTGGCCAAGTGCATCATTGTGGACGTTCTGCCTCTTTTCCTATGCTTTCACTGCAATTCCAGTCTACCTCCTGAAATCGGTTTCCTGCAATTCTGCCCCGCTTTCAAGTCCTCTTGGCAGCCTTACTTCAGTATATTTTTGGACGATAGCTGTCATTTATAACTCTGCAGGTTTGTGAATTACAGTGCCCCTGAGCTCCTTTCTTCAACTCGCTTTCTTGTGACCTGGCCGCAACACCGCAGGATGGCTTCAGGCCCTAATCTGGTTCCGGCACGGCACGCTGAGCCTTTGGTTAATTCCTCTTCCTGGTGGGAAATGAGAGTTAAATTTGCCCGTCCAGACACCTCCAGCTAGTCTCTCATTGGTTCTCGCTATTTCTGTTCATCTTCCGCAGAAATTGCAAACTGGGCCATACAGGAGGTTAAAGGGACTGACTCTCCAAGTCGGGAGGGTGTTAGTAAAGCGTCTGGAATGTTGCACCCGAGTACCAGGGTACGAGAACTGAGACATATTTGAACACGTTTCCCGATCACATGGTTGATCATACTCTAGGTTCCACATGCATGTTTTAGCTGAAGGAAGAATACCTTAAACCTGGGTAGTTGAAACCCGTGGAATGGGTACCATGCAATATGACTTCAAAGGGTCTTCATTTGCTCACCGAACCTCTCCAATCCTATCACTGCTGCGTTTATGCCCCTGTACACATGCTTGATTCTCTTTCGGAGACATAGCAATCCATAGGTTTTAAGATACTTACTAGTCAGGTACATTCTTAGGCGTTTAATAGGCGGTGTTGAGTCCATTTCGTTCAGCAAGGAGTAGCTCTTGTCTATTCCATATTTGGCTTAAGGAACTTTATCTGTGCTCATTTCAATCTCTGGTTTTATGCAGCACCCCAACTCACCTTTCCCCTTAAGCAACCATAAGTTGGTTTTCTAAATTTGAGACCCTGTTCTGTTCTGTAATTCAGTTCCTGTGTAGCCAAGTTTACATTCCGTGTATTACTGATATCTTATGATGTTTCTTTTTCTGTGTGACTTATTTCAGTTAGAATCATCGTACCTGAATCCACTCATTGTGCTGCTGCGGGCCTGATGACATAGATTTCATTGCTGAGTGATATTGCTTTGTAAGTAAATACCACAACTTCTTTATCCATTTTTCACTTTCTGCGATGTTGAACTTGTACTGTAAACGAGGTTCTTGTAAACAGAGGTGTCCCAAACTTTGGGGTGGCTGTGTCTTTTTGATTTTAATTTCCCTAAGCTATAGGACCATAAGTGGAAGTGCCCTAGGCTCTGTTGCTTTGTTTTTTAGATGTTTCAGGAAACACCATACACTTCTCCCGAGTGTCTGTTGGCAATTTACATCCCGCCCATCAGCATAACAAGGCTCCCAGTTCTCCATGGCCTGTCCTGCCTTTCTGGATTTTACACTTTTTTCAGATGGCCCTTTTGACCGGGGGGAAGTGAGACTTCATTGTAGTGCAGATTTCCTTTGCAAGCTTGCTTGGTTGGCCAAAAAGGGCGTATGCGTTTTTTCCTGAATATATTCAGGAAAAAACGCATACGCCCTTTTTGGCCAAGTGCATCATTGTGGACGTTCTGCCTCTTTTCCTATGCTTTCAATGCAATTCCAGTCTACCTCCTGAAATCGGTTTCCTGCAATTCTGTCCCGCTTTCAAGTCCTCTTGGCAGCCTTACTTCAGTATATTTTTGGACGATAGCTGTCATTTATAACTCTGCAGGTTTGTGAATTACAGTGCCCCTGAGCTCCTTTCTTCAACTCGCTTTCTTTTGAGCTGGCCGCAACACCGCAGGATGGCTTCAGGCCCTAATCTGGTTCCGGCACGGCACGCTGAGCCTTTGGTTAATTCCTCTTCCTGGTGGGAAATGAGAGTTAAATTTGCCCGTCCAGACACCTCCAGCTAGTCTCTCATTGGTTCTCGCTATTCCTGTTCATCTTCCGCAGAAATTGCAAACTGGGCCAAACAGGAGGTTAAAGGGACTGACTCTCCAAGTCGGGAGGGTGTTAGTAAAGCGTCTGGAATGTTGCACCCGAGTACCAGGGTACGAAAACTGAGACATATTTGAACACGTCTCCCGATCACATGGTTGATCATACTCTAGGTTCCACATGCATGTTTTAGCTGAAGGAAGAATACCTTAAACCTGGGTAGTTGAAACCCGTGGAATGGGTACCATGCAATATGACTTCAAAGGGTCTTCATTTGCTCACCGAACCTCTCCAATCCTATCACTGCTGCGTTTATGCCCCTGTACACATGCTTGATTCTCTTTCGGAGACATAGCAATCCATAGGTTTTAAGATACTTACTAGTCAGGTACATTCTTAGGCATTTAATATGCGGTGTTGAGTCCATTTCGTTGAGCAAGGAGTAGCTCTTGTCTATTCCATATTTGGCTTAAGGAACTTTATCTGTGCTCATTTCAATCTCTGGTTTTATGCAGCACCCCAACTCACCTTTCCCCTTAAGCAAGCATAAGTTGGTTTTCTAAATTTGAGACCCTGTTCTGTTCTGTAATTCAGTTCCTGTGTAGCCAAGTTTACATTCCGTGTATTACTGATATCTTATGATGTTTCTTTTTCTGTGTGACTTATTTCAGTTAGAATCATCATACCTGAATCCACTCATTGTGCTGCTAAGGGCCTGATGACATAGATTTCATTGCTGAGTGATATTGCTTTGTAAGTAAATACCACAACTTCTTTATCCATTTTTCACTTTCTGCGATGTTGAACTTGTACTGTAAACGAGGTTCTTGTAAACAGAGGCGTCCCAAACTTTGGGGTGGCTGTGTCTTTTTGATTTTAATTTCCCTAAGCTATAGGACCATAAGTGGAAGTGCCCTAGGCTCTGTTGCTTTGTTTTTTAGATGTTTCAGGAAACACCATACACTTCTCCCGAGTGTCTGTTGGCAATTTACATCCCGCCCATCAGCATAACAAGGCTCCCAGTTCTCCATGGCCTGTCCTGCCTTTCTGGATTTTACACTTTTTTCAGATGGCCCTTTTGACCGGGGGGAAGTGAGACTTCATTGTAGTGCAGATTTCCTTTGCAAGCTTGCTTGGTTGGCCAAAAAGGGCGTATGCGTTTTTTCCTGAATATATTCAGGAAAAAACGCATACGCCCTTTTTGGCCAAGTGCATCATTGTGGACGTTCTGCCTCTTTTCCTATGCTTTCAATGCAATTCCAGTCTACCTCCTGAAATCGGTTTCCTGCAATTCTGCCCCGCTTTCAAGTCCTCTTGGCAGCCTTACTTCAGTATATTTTTGGACGATAGCTGTCATTTATAACTCTGCAGGTTTGTGAATTACAGTGCCCCTGAGCTCCTTTCTTCAACTCGCTTTCTTTTGAGCTGGCCGCAACACCGCAGGATGGCTTCAGGCCCTAATCTGGTTCTGGCACGGCACGCTGAGCCTTTGGTTAATTCCTCTTCCTGGTGGGAAATGAGAGTTAAATTTGCCCGTCCAGACACCTCCAGCTAGTCTCTCATTGGTTCTCGCTATTCCTGTTCATCTTCCGCAGAAATTGCAAACTGGGCCAAACAGGAGGTTAAAGGGACTGACTCTCCAAGTCGGGAGGGTGTTAGTAAAGCGTCTGGAATGTTGCACCCGAGTACCAGGGTACGAAAACTGAGACATATTTGAACACGTCTCCCGATCACATGGTTGATCATACTCTAGGTTCCACATGCATGTTTTAGCTGAAGGAAGAATACCTTAAACCTGGGTAGTTGAAACCCGTGGAATGGGTACCATGCAATATGACTTCAAAGGGTCTTCATTTGCTCACCGAACCTCTCCAATCCTATCACTGCTGCGTTTATGCCCCTGTACACATGCTTGATTCTCTTTCGGAGACATAGCAATCCATAGGTTTTAAGATACTTACTAGTCAGGTACATTCTTAGGCATTTAATATGCGGTGTTGAGTCCATTTCGTTGAGCAAGGAGTAGCTCTTGTCTATTCCATATTTGGCTTAAGGAACTTTATCTGTGCTCATTTCAATCTCTGGTTTTATGCAGCACCCCAACTCACCTTTCCCCTTAAGCAACCATAAGTTGGTTTTCTAAATTTGAGACCCTGTTCTGTTCTGTAATTCAGTTCCTGTGTAGCCAAGTTTACATTCCGTGTATTACTGATATCTTATGATGTTTCTTTTTCTGTGTGACTTATTTCAGTTAGAATCATCATACCTGAATCCACTCATTGTGCTGCTAAGGGCCTGATGACATAGATTTCATTGCTGAGTGATATTGCTTTGTAAGTAAATACCACAACTTCTTTATCCATTTTTCACTTTCTGCGATGTTGAACTTGTACTGTAAACGAGGTTCTTGTAAACAGAGGTGTCCCAAACTTTGGGGTGGCTGTGTCTTTTTGATTTTAATTTCCCTAAGCTATAGGACCATAAGTGGAAGTGCCCTAGGCTCTGTTGCTTTGTTTTTTAGATGTTTCAGGAAACACCATACACTTCTCCCGAGTGTCTGTTGGCAATTTACATCCCGCCCATCAGCATAACAAGGCTCCCAGTTCTCCATGGCCTGTCCTGCCTTTCTGGATTTTACACTTTTTTCAGATGGCCCTTTTGACCGGGGGGAAGTGAGACTTCATTGTAGTGCAGATTTCCTTTGCAAGCTTGCTTGGTTGGCCAAAAAGGGCGTATGCGTTTTTTCCTGAATATATTCAGGAAAAAACGCATACGCCCTTTTTGGCCAAGTGCATCATTGTGGACGTTCTGCCTCTTTTCCTATGCTTTCAATGCAATTCCAGTCTGCCTCCTGAAATCGGTTTCCTGCAATTCTGTCCCGCTTTCAAGTCCTCTTGGCAGCCTTACTTCAGTATATTTTTGGACGATAGCTGTCATTTATAACTCTGCAGGTTTGTGAATTACAGTGCCCCTGAGCTCCTTTCTTCAACTCGCTTTCTTTTGAGCTGGCCGCAACACCGCAGGATGGCTTCAGGCCCTAATCTGGTTCCGGCACGGCACGCTGAGCCTTTGGTTAATTCCTCTTCCTGGTGGGAAATGAGAGTTAAATTTGCCCGTCCAGACACCTCCAGCTAGTCTCTCATTGGTTCTCGCTATTCCTGTTCATCTTCCGCAGAAATTGCAAACTGGGCCAAACAGGAGGTTAAAGGGACTGACTCTCCAAGTCGGGAGGGTGTTAGTAAAGCGTCTGGAATGTTGCACCCGAGTACCAGGGTACGAAAACTGAGACATATTTGAACACGTCTCCCGATCACATGGTTGATCATACTCTAGGTTCCACATGCATGTTTTAGCTGAAGGAAGAATACCTTAAACCTGGGTAGTTGAAACCCGTGGAATGGGTACCATGCAATATGACTTCAAAGGGTCTTCATTTGCTCACCGAACCTCTCCAATCCTATCACTGCTGCGTTTATGCCCCTGTACACATGCTTGATTCTCTTTCGGAGACATAGCAATCCATAGGTTTTAAGATACTTACTAGTCAGGTACATTCTTAGGCATTTAATATGCGGTGTTGAGTCCATTTCGTTGAGCAAGGAGTAGCTCTTGTCTATTCCATATTTGGCTTAAGGAACTTTATCTGTGCTCATTTCAATCTCTGGTTTTATGCAGCACCCCAACTCACCTTTCCCCTTAAGCAAGCATAAGTTGGTTTTCTAAATTTGAGACCCTGTTCTGTTCTGTAATTCAGTTCCTGTGTAGCCAAGTTTACATTCCGTGTATTACTGATATCTTATGATGTTTCTTTTTCTGTGTGACTTATTTCAGTTAGAATCATCATACCTGAATCCACTCATTGTGCTGCTAAGGGCCTGATGACATAGATTTCATTGCTGAGTGATATTGCTTTGTAAGTAAATACCACAACTTCTTTATCCATTTTTCACTTTCTGCGATGTTGAACTTGTACTGTAAACGAGGTTCTTGTAAACAGAGGCGTCCCAAACTTTGGGGTGGCTGTGTCTTTTTGATTTTAATTTCCCTAAGCTATAGGACCATAAGTGGAAGTGCCCTAGGCTCTGTTGCTTTGTTTTTTAGATGTTTCAGGAAACACCATACACTTCTCCCGAGTGTCTGTTGGCAATTTACATCCCGCCCATCAGCATAACAAGGCTCCCAGTTCTCCATGGCCTGTACTGCCTTTCTGGATTTTACACTTTTTTCAGATGGCCCTTTTGACCGGGGGGAAGTGAGACTTCATTGTAGTGCAGATTTCCTTTGCAAGCTTGCTTGGTTGGCCAAAAAGGGCGTATGCGTTTTTTCCTGAATATATTCAGGAAAAAATGCATACGCCCTTTTTGGCCAAGTGCATCATTGTGGACGTTCTGCCTCTTTTCCTATGCTTTCAATGCAATTCCAGTCTACCTCCTGAAATCGGTTTCCTGCAATTCTGCCCCGCTTTCAAGTCCTCTTGGCAGCCTTACTTCAGTATATTTTTGGACGATAGCTGTCATTTATAACTCTGCAGGTTTGTGAATTACAGTGCCCCTGAGCTCCTTTCTTCAACTCGCTTTCTTTTGAGCTGGCCGCAACACCGCAGGATGGCTTCAGGCCCTAATCTGGTTCCGGCACGGCACGCTGAGCCTTTGGTTAATTCCTCTTCCTGGTGGGAAATGAGAGTTAAATTTGCCCGTCCAGACACCTCCAGCTAGTCTCTCATTGGTTCTCGCTATTCCTGTTCATCTTCCGCAGAAATTGCAAACTGGGCCAAACAGGAGGTTAAAGGGACTGACTCTCCAAGTCGGGAGGGTGTTAGTAAAGCGTCTGGAATGTTGCACCCGAGTACCAGGGTACGAAAACTGAGACATATTTGAACACGTCTCCCGATCACATGGTTGATCATACTCTAGGTTCCACATGCATGTTTTAGCTGAAGGAAGAATACCTTAAACCTGGGTAGTTGAAACCCGTGGAATGGGTACCATGCAATATGACTTCAAAGGGTCTTCATTTGCTCACCGAACCTCTCCAATCCTATCACTGCTGCGTTTATGCCCCTGTACACATGCTTGATTCTCTTTCGGAGACATAGCAATCCATAGGTTTTAAGATACTTATTAGTCAGGTACATTCTTAGGCATTTAATATGCGGTGTTGAGTCCATTTCATTGAGCAAGGAGTAGCTCTTGTCTATTCCATATTTGGCTTAAGGAACTTTATCTGTGCTCATTTCAATCTCTGGTTTTATGCAGCACCCCAACTCACCTTTCCCCTTAAGCAAGCATAAGTTGGTTTTCTAAATTTGAGACCCTGTTCTGTTCTGTAATTCAGTTCCTGTGTAGCCAAGTTTACATTCCGTGTATTACTGATATCTTATGATGTTTCTTTTTCTGTGTGACTTATTTCAGTTAGAATCATCATACCTGAATCCACTCATTGTGCTGCTAAGGGCCTGATGACATAGATTTCATTGCTGAGTGATATTGCTTTGTAAGTAAATACCACAACTTCTTTATCCATTTTTCACTTTCTGCGATGTTGAACTTGTACTGTAAACGAGGTTCTTGTAAACAGAGGCGTCCCAAACTTTGGGGTGGCTGTGTCTTTTTGATTTTAATTTCCCTAAGCTATAGGACCATAAGTGGAAGTGCCCTAGGCTCTGTTGCTTTGTTTTTTAGATGTTTCAGGAAACACCATACACTTCTCCCGAGTGTCTGTTGGCAATTTACATCCCGCCCATCAGCATAACAAGGCTCCCAGTTCTCCATGGCCTGTACTGCCTTTCTGGATTTTACACTTTTTTCAGATGGCCCTTTTGACCGGGGGGAAGTGAGACTTCATTGTAGTGCAGATTTCCTTTGCAAGCTTGCTTGGTTGGCCAAAAAGGGCGTATGCGTTTTTTCCTGAATATATTCAGGAAAAAACGCATACGCCCTTTTTGGCCAAGTGCATCATTGTGGACGTTCTGCCTCTTTTCCTATGCTTTCAATGCAATTCCAGTCTACCTCCTGAAATCGGTTTCCTGCAATTCTGCCCCGCTTTCAAGTCCTCTTGGCAGCCTTACTTCAGTATATTTTTGGACGATAGCTGTCATTTATAACTCTGCAGGTTTGTGAATTACAGTGCCCCTGAGCTCCTTTCTTCAACTCGCTTTCTTTTGAGCTGGCCGCAACACCGCAGGATGGCTTCAGGCCCTAATCTGGTTCCGGCACGGCACGCTGAGCCTTTGGTTAATTCCTCTTCCTGGTGGGAAATGAGAGTTAAATTTGCCCGTCCAGACACCTCCAGCTAGTCTCTCATTGGTTCTCGCTATTCCTGTTCATCTTCCGCAGAAATTGCAAACTGGGCCAAACAGGAGGTTAAAGGGACTGACTCTCCAAGTCGGGAGGGTGTTAGTAAAGCGTCTGGAATGTTGCACCCGAGTACCAGGGTACGAAAACTGAGACATATTTGAACACGTCTCCCGATCACATGGTTGATCATACTCTAGGTTCCACATGCATGTTTTAGCTGAAGGAAGAATACCTTAAACCTGGGTAGTTGAAACCCGTGGAATGGGTACCATGCAATATGACTTCAAAGGGTCTTCATTTGCTCACCGAACCTCTCCAATCCTATCACTGCTGCGTTTATGCCCCTGTACACATGCTTGATTCTCTTTTGGAGACATAGCAATCCATAGGTTTTAAGATACTTACTAGTCAGGTACATTCTTAGGCATTTAATATGCGGTGTTGAGTCCATTTCGTTGAGCAAGGAGTAGCTCTTGTCTATTCCATATTTGGCTTAAGGAACTTTATCTGTGCTCATTTCAATCTCTGGTTTCATGCAGCACCCCAACTCACCTTTCCCCTTAAGCAAGCATAAGTTGGTTTTCTAAATTTGAAACCCTGTTCTGTTCTGTAATTCAGTTCCTGTGTAGCCAAGTTTACATTCCGTGTATTACTGATATCTTATGATGTTTCTTTTTCTGTGTGACTTATTTCAGTTAGAATCATCATACCTGAATCCACTCATTGTGCTGCTAAGGGCCTGATGACATAGATTTCATTGCTGAGTGATATTGCTTTGTAAGTAAATACCACAACTTCTTTATCCATTTTTCACTTTCTGCGATGTTGAACTTGTACTGTAAACGAGGTTCTTGTAAACAGAGGCGTCCCAAACTTTGGGGTGGCTGTGTCTTTTTGATTTTAATTTCCCTAAGCTATAGGACCATAAGTGGAAGTGCCCTAGGCTCTGTTGCTTTGTTTTTTAGATGTTTCAGGAAACACCATACACTTCTCCCGAGTGTCTGTTGGCAATTTACATCCCGCCCATCAGCATAACAAGGCTCCCAGTTCTCCATGGCCTGTCCTGCCTTTCTGGATTTTACACTTTTTTCAGATGGCCCTTTTGACCGGGGGGAAGTGAGACTTCATTGTAGTGCAGATTTCCTTTGCAAGCTTGCTTGGTTGGCCAAAAAGGGCGTATGCGTTTTTTCCTGAATATATTCAGGAAAAAACGCATACGCCCTTTTTGGCCAAGTGCATCATTGTGGACGTTCTGCCTCTTTTCCTATGCTTTCAATGCAATTCCAGTCTACCTCCTGAAATCGGTTTCCTGCAATTCTGCCCCGCTTTCAAGTCCTCTTGGCAGCCTTACTTCAGTATATTTTTGGACGATAGCTGTCATTTATAACTCTGCAGGTTTGTGAATTACAGTGCCCCTGAGCTCCTTTCTTCAACTCGCTTTCTTTTGAGCTGGCCGCAACACCGCAGGATGGCTTCAGGCCCTAATCTGGTTCCGGCACGGCACGCTGAGCCTTTGGTTAATTCCTCTTCCTGGTGGGAAATGAGAGTTAAATTTGCCCGTCCAGACACCTCCAGCTAGTCTCTCATTGGTTCTCGCTATTCCTGTTCATCTTCCGCAGAAATTGCAAACTAGGCCAAACAGGAGCTTAAAGGGACTGACTCTCCAAGTCGGGAGGGTGTTAGTAAAGCGTCTGGAATGTTGCACCCGAGTACCAGGGTACGAAAACTGAGACATATTTGAACATGTCTCCCGATCACATGGTTGATCATACTCTAGGTTCCACATGCATGTTTTAGCTGAAGGAAGAATACCTTAAACCTGGGTAGTTGAAACCCGTGGAATGGGTACCATGCAATATGACTTCAAAGGGTCTTCATTTGCTCACCGAACCTCTCCAATCCTATCACTGCTGCGTTTATGCCCCTGTACACATGCTTGATTCTCTTTCGGAGACATAGCAATCCATAGGTTTTAAGATACTTACTAGTCAGGTACATTCTTAGGCATTTAATATGGGGTGTTGAGTCCATTTCGTTGAGCAAGGAGTAGCTCTTGTCTATTCCATATTTGGCTTAAGGAACTTTATCTGTGCTCATTTCAATCTCTGGTTTTATGCAGCACCCCAACTCACCTTTCCCCTTAAGCAAGCATAAGTTGGTTTTCTAAATTTGAGACCCTGTTCTGTTCTGTAATTCAGTTCCTGTGTAGCCAAGTTTACATTCCGTGTATTACTGATATCTTATGATGTTTCTTTTTCTGTGTGACTTATTTCAGTTAGAATCATCATACCTGAATCCACTCATTGTGCTGCTAAGGGCCTGATGACATAGATTTCATTGCTGAGTGATATTGCTTTGTAAGTAAATACCACAACTTCTTTATCCATTTTTCACTTTCTGCGATGTTGAACTTGTACTGTAAACGAGGTTCTTGTAAACAGAGGCGTCCCAAACTTTGGGGTGGCTGTGTCTTTTTGATTTTAATTTCCCTAAGCTATAGGACCATAAGTGGAAGTGCCCTAGGCTCTGTTGCTTTGTTTTTTAGATGTTTCAGGAAACACCATACACTTCTCCCGAGTGTCTGTTGGCAATTTACATCCCGCCCATCAGCATAACAAGGCTCCCAGTTCTCCATGGCCTGTCCTGCCTTTCTGGATTTTACACTTTTTTCAGATGGCCCTTTTGACCGGGGGGAAGTGAGACTTCATTGTAGTGCAGATTTCCTTTGCAAGCTTGCTTGGTTGGCCAAAAAGGGCGTATGCGTTTTTTCCTGAATATATTCAGGAAAAAACGCATACGCCCTTTTTGGCCAAGTGCATCATTGTGGACGTTCTGCCTCTTTTCCTATGCTTTCAATGCAATTCCAGTCTACCTCCTGAAATCGGTTTCCTGCAATTCTGCCCCGCTTTCAAGTCCTCTTGGCAGCCTTACTTCAGTATATTTTTGGACGATAGCTGTCATTTATAACTCTGCAGGTTTGTGAATTACAGTGCCCCTGAGCTCCTTTCTTCAACTCGCTTTCTTTTGAGCTGGCCGCAACACCGCAGGATGGCTTCAGGCCCTAATCTGGTTCCGGCACGGCACGCTGAGCCTTTGGTTAATTCCTCTTCCTGGTGGGAAATGAGAGTTAAATTTGCCCGTCCAGACACCTCCAGCTAGTCTCTCATTGGTTCTCGCTATTCCTGTTCATCTTCCGCAGAAATTGCAAACTGGGCCAAACAGGAGGTTAAAGGGACTGACTCTCCAAGTCGGGAGGGTGTTAGTAAAGCGTCTGGAATGTTGCACCCGAGTACCAGGGTACGAAAACTGAGACATATTTGAACACGTCTCCCGATCACATGGTTGATCATACTCTAGGTTCCACATGCATGTTTTAGCTGAAGGAAGAATACCTTAAACCTGGGTAGTTGAAACCCGTGGAATGGGTACCATGCAATATGACTTCAAAGGGTCTTCATTTGCTCACCGAACCTCTCCAATCCTATCACTGCTGCGTTTATGCCCCTGTACACATGCTTGATTCTCTTTCGGAGACATAGCAATCCATAGGTTTTAAGATACTTACTAGTCAGGTACATTCTTAGGCATTTAATATGCGGTGTTGAGTCCATTTCGTTGAGCAAGGAGTAGCTCTTGTCTATTCCATATTTGGCTTAAGGAACTTTATCTGTGCTCATTTCAATCTCTGGTTTTATGCAGCACCCCAACTCACCTTTCCCCTTAAGCAAGCATAAGTTGGTTTTCTAAATTTGAGACCCTGTTCTGTTCTGTAATTCAGTTCCTGTGTAGCCAAGTTTACATTCCGTGTATTACTGATATCTTATGATGTTTCTTTTTCTGTGTGACTTATTTCAGTTAGAATCATCATACCTGAATCCACTCATTGTGCTGCTAAGGGCCTGATGACATAGATTTCATTGCTGAGTGATATTGCTTTGTAAGTAAATACCACAACTTCTTTATCCATTTTTCACTTTCTGCGATGTTGAACTTGTACTGTAAACGAGGTTCTTGTAAACAGAGGCGTCCCAAACTTTGGGGTGGCTGTGTCTTTTTGATTTTAATTTCCCTAAGCTATAGGACCATAAGTGGAAGTGCCCTAGGCTCTGTTGCTTTGTTTTTTAGATGTTTCAGGAAACACCATACACTTCTCCCGAGTGTCTGTTGGCAATTTACATCCCGCCCATCAGCATAACAAGGCTCCCAGTTCTCCATGGCCTGTCCTGCCTTTCTGGATTTTACACTTTTTTCAGATGGCCCTTTTGACCGGGGGGAAGTGAGACTTCATTGTAGTGCAGATTTCCTTTGCAAGCTTGCTTGGTTGGCCAAAAAGGGCGTATGCGTTTTTTCCTGAATATATTCAGGAAAAAACGCATACGCCCTTTTTGGCCAAGTGCATCATTGTGGACGTTCTGCCTCTTTTCCTATGCTTTCAATGCAATTCCAGTCTACCTCCTGAAATCGGTTTCCTGCAATTCTGTCCCGCTTTCAAGTCCTCTTGGCAGCCTTACTTCAGTATATTTTTGGACGATAGCTGTCATTTATAACTCTGCAGGTTTGTGAATTACAGTGCCCCTGAGCTCCTTTCTTCAACTCGCTTTCTTTTGAGCTGGCCGCAACACCGCAGGATGGCTTCAGGCCCTAATCTGGTTCCGGCACGGCACGCTGAGCCTTTGGTTAATTCCTCTTCCTGGTGGGAAATGAGAGTTAAATTTGCCCGTCCAGACACCTCCAGCTAGTCTCTCATTGGTTCTCGCTATTCCTGTTCATCTTCCGCAGAAATTGCAAACTGGGCCAAACAGGAGGTTAAAGGGACTGACTCTCCAAGTCGGGAGGGTGTTAGTAAAGCGTCTGGAATGTTGCACCCGAGTACCAGGGTACGAAAACTGAGACATATTTGAACACGTCTCCCGATCACATGGTTGATCATACTCTAGGTTCCACATGCATGTTTTAGCTGAAGGAAGAATACCTTAAACCTGGGTAGTTGAAACCCGTGGAATGGGTACCATGCAATATGACTTCAAAGGGTCTTCATTTGCTCACCGAACCTCTCCAATCCTATCACTGCTGCGTTTATGCCCCTGTACACATGCTTGATTCTCTTTCGGAGACATAGCAATCCATAGGTTTTAAGATACTTACTAGTCAGGTACATTCTTAGGCATTTAATATGGGGTGTTGAGTCCATTTCGTTGAGCAAGGAGTAGCTCTTGTCTATTCCATATTTGGCTTAAGGAACTTTATCTGTGCTCATTTCAATCTCTGGTTTTATGCAGCACCCCAACTCACCTTTCCCCTTAAGCAAGCATAAGTTGGTTTTCTAAATTTGAGACCCTGTTCTGTTCTGTAATTCAGTTCCTGTGTAGCCAAGTTTACATTCCGTGTATTACTGATATCTTATGATGTTTCTTTTTCTGTGTGACTTATTTCAGTTAGAATCATCATACCTGAATCCACTCATTGTGCTGCTAAGGGCCTGATGACATAGATTTCATTGCTGAGTGATATTGCTTTGTAAGTAAATACCACAACTTCTTTATCCATTTTTCACTTTCTGCGATGTTGAACTTGTACTGTAAACGAGGTTCTTGTAAACAGAGGCGTCCCAAACTTTGGGGTGGCTGTGTCTTTTTGATTTTAATTTCCCTAAGCTATAGGACCATAAGTGGAAGTGCCCTAGGCTCTGTTGCTTTGTTTTTTAGATGTTTCAGGAAACACCATACACTTCTCCCGAGTGTCTGTTGGCAATTTACATCCCGCCCATCAGCATAACAAGGCTCCCAGTTCTCCATGGCCTGTACTGCCTTTCTGGATTTTACACTTTTTTCAGATGGCCCTTTTGACCGGGGGGAAGTGAGACTTCATTGTAGTGCAGATTTCCTTTGCAAGCTTGCTTGGTTGGCCAAAAAGGGCGTATGCGTTTTTTCCTGAATATATTCAGGAAAAAACGCATACGCCCTTTTTGGCCAAGTGCATCATTGTGGACGTTCTGCCTCTTTTCCTATGCTTTCAATGCAATTCCAGTCTGCCTCCTGAAATCGGTTTCCTGCAATTCTGCCCCGCTTTCAAGTCCTCTTGGCAGCCTTACTTCAGTATATTTTTGGACGATAGCTGTCATTTATAACTCTGCAGGTTTGTGAATTACAGTGCCCCTGAGCTCCTTTCTTCAACTCGCTTTCTTTTGAGCTGGCCGCAACACCGCAGGATGGCTTCAGGCCCTAATCTGGTTCCGGCACGGCACGCTGAGCCTTTGGTTAATTCCTCTTCCTGGTGGGAAATGAGAGTTAAATTTGCCCGTCCAGACACCTCCAGCTAGTCTCTCATTGGTTCTCGCTATTCCTGTTCATCTTCCGCAGAAATTGCAAACTGGGCCAAACAGGAGGTTAAAGGGACTGACTCTCCAAGTCGGGAGGGTGTTAGTAAAGCGTCTGGAATGTTGCACCCGAGTACCAGGGTACGAAAACTGAGACATATTTGAACACGTCTCCCGATCACATGGTTGATCATACTCTAGGTTCCACATGCATGTTTTAGCTGAAGGAAGAATACCTTAAACCTGGGTAGTTGAAACCCGTGGAATGGGTACCATGCAATATGACTTCAAAGGGTCTTCATTTGCTCACCGAACCTCTCCAATCCTATCACTGCTGCGTTTATGCCCCTGTACACATGCTTGATTCTCTTTCGGAGACATAGCAATCCATAGGTTTTAAGATACTTACTAGTCAGGTACATTCTTAGGCATTTAATATGCGGTGTTGAGTCCATTTCGTTGAGCAAGGAGTAGCTCTTGTCTATTCCATATTTGGCTTAAGGAACTTTATCTGTGCTCATTTCAATCTCTGGTTTCATGCAGCACCCCAACTCACCTTTCCCCTTAAGCAAGCATAAGTTGGTTTTCTAAATTTGAAACCCTGTTCTGTTCTGTAATTCAGTTCCTGTGTAGCCAAGTTTACATTCCGTGTATTACTGATATCTTATGATGTTTCTTTTTCTGTGTGACTTATTTCAGTTAGAATCATCATACCTGAATCCACTCATTGTGCTGCTAAGGGCCTGATGACATAGATTTCATTGCTGAGTGATATTGCTTTGTAAGTAAATACCACAACTTCTTTATCCATTTTTCACTTTCTGCGATGTTGAACTTGTACTGTAAACGAGGTTCTTGTAAACAGAGGCGTCCCAAACTTTGGGGTGGCTGTGTCTTTTTGATTTTAATTTCCCTAAGCTATAGGACCATAAGTGGAAGTGCCCTAGGCTCTGTTGCTTTGTTTTTTAGATGTTTCAGGAAACACCATACACTTCTCCCGAGTGTCTGTTGGCAATTTACATCCCGCCCATCAGCATAACAAGGCTCCCAGTTCTCCATGGCCTGTCCTGCCTTTCTGGATTTTACACTTTTTTCAGATGGCCCTTTTGACCGGGGGGAAGTGAGACTTCATTGTAGTGCAGATTTCCTTTGCAAGCTTGCTTGGTTGGCCAAAAAGGGCGTATGCGTTTTTTCCTGAATATATTCAGGAAAAAACGCATACGCCCTTTTTGGCCAAGTGCATCATTGTGGACGTTCTGCCTCTTTTCCTATGCTTTCAATGCAATTCCAGTCTACCTCCTGAAATCGGTTTCCTGCAATTCTGCCCCGCTTTCAAGTCCTCTTGGCAGCCTTACTTCAGTATATTTTTGGACGATAGCTGTCATTTATAACTCTGCAGGTTTGTGAATTACAGTGCCCCTGAGCTCCTTTCTTCAACTCGCTTTCTTTTGAGCTGGCCGCAACACCGCAGGATGGCTTCAGGCCCTAATCTGGTTCCGGCACGGCACGCTGAGCCTTTGGTTAATTCCTCTTCCTGGTGGGAAATGAGAGTTAAATTTGCCCGTCCAGACACCTCCAGCTAGTCTCTCATTGGTTCTCGCTATTCCTGTTCATCTTCCGCAGAAATTGCAAACTAGGCCAAACAGGAGCTTAAAGGGACTGACTCTCCAAGTCGGGAGGGTGTTAGTAAAGCGTCTGGAATGTTGCACCCGAGTACCAGGGTACGAAAACTGAGACATATTTGAACATGTCTCCCGATCACATGGTTGATCATACTCTAGGTTCCACATGCATGTTTTAGCTGAAGGAAGAATACCTTAAACCTGGGTAGTTGAAACCCGTGGAATGGGTACCATGCAATATGACTTCAAAGGGTCTTCATTTGCTCACCGAACCTCTCCAATCCTATCACTGCTGCGTTTATGCCCCTGTACACATGCTTGATTCTCTTTCGGAGACATAGCAATCCATAGGTTTTAAGATACTTACTAGTCAGGTACATTCTTAGGCATTTAATATGGGGTGTTGAGTCCATTTCGTTGAGCAAGGAGTAGCTCTTGTCTATTCCATATTTGGCTTAAGGAACTTTATCTGTGCTCATTTCAATCTCTGGTTTTATGCAGCACCCCAACTCACCTTTCCCCTTAAGCAAGCATAAGTTGGTTTTCTAAATTTGAGACCCTGTTCTGTTCTGTAATTCAGTTCCTGTGTAGCCAAGTTTACATTCCGTGTATTACTGATATCTTATGATGTTTCTTTTTCTGTGTGACTTATTTCAGTTAGAATCATCATACCTGAATCCACTCATTGTGCTGCTAAGGGCCTGATGACATAGATTTCATTGCTGAGTGATATTGCTTTGTAAGTAAATACCACAACTTCTTTATCCATTTTTCACTTTCTGCGATGTTGAACTTGTACTGTAAACGAGGTTCTTGTAAACAGAGGCGTCCCAAACTTTGGGGTGGCTGTGTCTTTTTGATTTTAATTTCCCTAAGCTATAGGACCATAAGTGGAAGTGCCCTAGGCTCTGTTGCTTTGTTTTTTAGATGTTTCAGGAAACACCATACACTTCTCCCGAGTGTCTGTTGGCAATTTACATCCCGCCCATCAGCATAACAAGGCTCCCAGTTCTCCATGGCCTGTCCTGCCTTTCTGGATTTTACACTTTTTTCAGATGGCCCTTTTGACCGGGGGGAAGTGAGACTTCATTGTAGTGCAGATTTCCTTTGCAAGCTTGCTTGGTTGGCCAAAAAGGGCGTATGCGTTTTTTCCTGAATATATTCAGGAAAAAACGCATACGCCCTTTTTGGCCAAGTGCATCATTGTGGACGTTCTGCCTCTTTTCCTATGCTTTCAATGCAATTCCAGTCTACCTCCTGAAATCGGTTTCCTGCAATTCTGCCCCGCTTTCAAGTCCTCTTGGCAGCCTTACTTCAGTATATTTTTGGACGATAGCTGTCATTTATAACTCTGCAGGTTTGTGAATTACAGTGCCCCTGAGCTCCTTTCTTCAACTCGCTTTCTTTTGAGCTGGCCGCAACACCGCAGGATGGCTTCAGGCCCTAATCTGGTTCCGGCACGGCACGCTGAGCCTTTGGTTAATTCCTCTTCCTGGTGGGAAATGAGAGTTAAATTTGCCCGTCCAGACACCTCCAGCTAGTCTCTCATTGGTTCTCGCTATTCCTGTTCATCTTCCGCAGAAATTGCAAACTGGGCCAAACAGGAGGTTAAAGGGACTGACTCTCCAAGTCGGGAGGGTGTTAGTAAAGCGTCTGGAATGTTGCACCCGAGTACCAGGGTACGAAAACTGAGACATATTTGAACACGTCTCCCGATCACATGGTTGATCATACTCTAGGTTCCACATGCATGTTTTAGCTGAAGGAAGAATACCTTAAACCTGGGTAGTTGAAACCCGTGGAATGGGTACCATGCAATATGACTTCAAAGGGTCTTCATTTGCTCACCGAACCTCTCCAATCCTATCACTGCTGCGTTTATGCCCCTGTACACATGCTTGATTCTCTTTCGGAGACATAGCAATCCATAGGTTTTAAGATACTTACTAGTCAGGTACATTCTTAGGCATTTAATATGCGGTGTTGAGTCCATTTCGTTGAGCAAGGAGTAGCTCTTGTCTATTCCATATTTGGCTTAAGGAACTTTATCTGTGCTCATTTCAATCTCTGGTTTTATGCAGCACCCCAACTCACCTTTCCCCTTAAGCAAGCATAACTTGGTTTTCTAAATTTGAGACCCTGTTCTGTTCTGTAATTCAGTTCCTGTGTAGCCAAGTTTACATTCCGTGTATTACTGATATCTTATGATGTTTCTTTTTCTGTGTGACTTATTTCAGTTAGAATCATCATACCTGAATCCACTCATTGTGCTGCTAAGGGCCTGATGACATAGATTTCATTGCTGAGTGATATTGCTTTGTAAGTAAATACCACAACTTCTTTATCCATTTTTCACTTTCTGCGATGTTGAACTTGTACTGTAAACGAGGTTCTTGTAAACAGAGGTGTCCCAAACTTTGGGGTGGCTGTGTCTTTTTGATTTTAATTTCCCTAAGCTATAGGACCATAAGTGGAAGTGCCCTAGGCTCTGTTGCTTTGTTTTTTAGATGTTTCAGGAAACACCATACACTTCTCCCGAGTGTCTGTTGGCAATTTACATCCCGCCCATCAGCATAACAAGGCTCCCAGTTCTCCATGGCCTGTCCTGCCTTTCTGGATTTTACACTTTTTTCAGATGGCCCTTTTGACCGGGGGGAAGTGAGACTTCATTGTAGTGCAGATTTCCTTTGCAAGCTTGCTTGGTTGGCCAAAAAGGGCGTATGCGTTTTTTCCTGAATATATTCAGGAAAAAACGCATACGCCCTTTTTGGCCAAGTGCATCATTGTGGACGTTCTGCCTCTTTTCCTATGCTTTCAATGCAATTCCAGTCTACCTCCTGAAATCGGTTTCCTGCAATTCTGTCCCGCTTTCAAGTCCTCTTGGCAGCCTTACTTCAGTATATTTTTGGACGATAGCTGTCATTTATAACTCTGCAGGTTTGTGAATTACAGTGCCCCTGAGCTCCTTTCTTCAACTCGCTTTCTTTTGAGCTGGCCGCAACACCGCCGGATGGCTTCAGGCCCTAATCTGGTTCCGGCACGGCACGCTGAGCCTTTGGTTAATTCCTCTTCCTGGTGGGAAATGAGAGTTAAATTTGCCCGTCCAGACACCTCCAGCTAGTCTCTCATTGGTTCTCGCTATTCCTGTTCATCTTCCGCAGAAATTGCAAACTGGGCCAAACAGGAGGTTAAAGGGACTGACTCTCCAAGTCGGGAGGGTGTTAGTAAAGCGTCTGGAATGTTGCACCCGAGTACCAGGGTACGAAAACTGAGACATATTTGAACACGTCTCCCGATCACATGGTTGATCATACTCTAGGTTCCACATGCATGTTTTAGCTGAAGGAAGAATACCTTAAACCTGGGTAGTTGAAACCCGTGGAATGGGTACCATGCAATATGACTTCAAAGGGTCTTCATTTGCTCACCGAACCTCTCCAATCCTATCACTGCTGCGTTTATGCCCCTGTACACATGCTTGATTCTCTTTCAGAGACATAGCAATCCATAGGTTTTAAGATACTTACTAGTCAGGTACATTCTTAGGCATTTAATATGGGGTGTTGAGTCCATTTCGTTGAGCAAGGAGTAGCTCTTGTCTATTCCATATTTGGCTTAAGGAACTTTATCTGTGCTCATTTCAATCTCTGGTTTTATGCAGCACCCCAACTCACCTTTCCCCTTAAGCAAGCATAAGTTGGTTTTCTAAATTTGAGACCCTGTTCTGTTCTGTAATTCAGTTCCTGTGTAGCCAAGTTTACATTCCGTGTATTACTGATATCTTATGATGTTTCTTTTTCTGTGTGACTTATTTCAGTTAGAATCATCATACCTGAATCCACTCATTGTGCTGCTAAGGGCCTGATGACATAGATTTCATTGCTGAGTGATATTGCTTTGTAAGTAAATACCACAACTTCTTTATCCATTTTTCACTTTCTGCGATGTTGAACTTGTACTGTAAACGAGGTTCTTGTAAACAGAGGCGTCCCAAACTTTGGGGTGGCTGTGTCTTTTTGATTTTAATTTCCCTAAGCTATAGGACCATAAGTGGAAGTGCCCTAGGCTCTGTTGCTTTGTTTTTTAGATGTTTCAGGAAACACCATACACTTCTCCCGAGTGTCTGTTGGCAATTTACATCCCGCCCATCAGCATAACAAGGCTCCCAGTTCTCCATGGCCTGTACTGCCTTTCTGGATTTTACACTTTTTTCAGATGGCCCTTTTGACCGGGGGGAAGTGAGACTTCATTGTAGTGCAGATTTCCTTTGCAAGCTTGCTTGGTTGGCCAAAAAGGGCGTATGCGTTTTTTCCTGAATATATTCAGGAAAAAACGCATACGCCCTTTTTGGCCAAGTGCATCATTGTGGACGTTCTGCCTCTTTTCCTATGCTTTCAATGCAATTCCAGTCTGCCTCCTGAAATCGGTTTCCTGCAATTCTGCCCCGCTTTCAAGTCCTCTTGGCAGCCTTACTTCAGTATATTTTTGGACGATAGCTGTCATTTATAACTCTGCAGGTTTGTGAATTACAGTGCCCCTGAGCTCCTTTCTTCAACTCGCTTTCTTTTGAGCTGGCCGCAACACCGCAGGATGGCTTCAGGCCCTAATCTGGTTCCGGCACGGCACGCTGAGCCTTTGGTTAATTCCTCTTCCTGGTGGGAAATGAGAGTTAAATTTGCCCGTCCAGACACCTCCAGCTAGTCTCTCATTGGTTCTCGCTATTCCTGTTCATCTTCCGCAGAAATTGCAAACTGGGCCAAACAGGAGGTTAAAGGGACTGACTCTCCAAGTCGGGAGGGTGTTAGTAAAGCGTCTGGAATGTTGCACCCGAGTACCAGGGTACGAAAACTGAGACATATTTGAACACGTCTCCCGATCACATGGTTGATCATACTCTAGGTTCCACATGCATGTTTTAGCTGAAGGAAGAATACCTTAAACCTGGGTAGTTGAAACCCGTGGAATGGGTACCATGCAATATGACTTCAAAGGGTCTTCATTTGCTCACCGAACCTCTCCAATCCTATCACTGCTGCGTTTATGCCCCTGTACACATGCTTGATTCTCTTTCGGAGACATAGCAATCCATAGGTTTTAAGATACTTACTAGTCAGGTACATTCTTAGGCATTTAATATGCGGTGTTGAGTCCATTTCATTGAGCAAGGAGTAGCTCTTGTCTATTCCATATTTGGCTTAAGGAACTTTATCTGTGCTCATTTCAATCTCTGGTTTTATGCAGCACCCCAACTCACCTTTCCCCTTAAGCAAGCATAAGTTGGTTTTCTAAATTTGAGACCCTGTTCTGTTCTGTAATTCAGTTCCTGTGTAGCCAAGTTTACATTCCGTGTATTACTGATATCTTATGATGTTTCTTTTTCTGTGTGACTTATTTCAGTTAGAATCATCATACCTGAATCCACTCATTGTGCTGCTAAGGGCCTGATGACATAGATTTCATTGCTGAGTGATATTGCTTTGTAAGTAAATACCACAACTTCTTTATCCATTTTTCACTTTCTGCGATGTTGAACTTGTACTGTAAACGAGGTTCTTGTAAACAGAGGCGTCCCAAACTTTGGGGTGGCTGTGTCTTTTTGATTTTAATTTCCCTAAGCTATAGGACCATAAGTGGAAGTGCCCTAGGCTCTGTTGCTTTGTTTTTTAGATGTTTCAGGAAACACCATACACTTCTCCCGAGTGTCTGTTGGCAATTTACATCCCGCCCATCAGCATAACAAGGCTCCCAGTTCTCCATGGCCTGTCCTGCCTTTCTGGATTTTACACTTTTTTCAGATGGCCCTTTTGACCGGGGGGAAGTGAGACTTCATTGTAGTGCAGATTTCCTTTGCAAGCTTGCTTGGTTGGCCAAAAAGGGCGTATGCGTTTTTTCCTGAATATATTCAGGAAAAAACGCATACGCCCTTTTTGGCCAAGTGCATCATTGTGGACGTTCTGCCTCTTTTCCTATGCTTTCAATGCAATTCCAGTCTACCTCCTGAAATCGGTTTCCTGCAATTCTGCCCCGCTTTCAAGTCCTCTTGGCAGCCTTACTTCAGTATATTTTTGGACGATAGCTGTCATTTATAACTCTGCAGGTTTGTGAATTACAGTGCCCCTGAGCTCCTTTCTTCAACTCGCTTTCTTTTGAGCTGGCCGCAACACCGCAGGATGGCTTCAGGCCCTAATCTGGTTCCGGCACGGCACGCTGAGCCTTTGGTTAATTCCTCTTCCTGGTGGGAAATGAGAGTTAAATTTGCCCGTCCAGACACCTCCAGCTAGTCTCTCATTGGTTCTCGCTATTCCTGTTCATCTTCCGCAGAAATTGCAAACTGGGCCAAACAGGAGGTTAAAGGGACTGACTCTCCAAGTCGGGAGGGTGTTAGTAAAGCGTCTGGAATGTTGCACCCGAGTACCAGGGTACGAAAACTGAGACATATTTGAACACGTCTCCCGATCACATGGTTGATCATACTCTAGGTTCCACATGCATGTTTTAGCTGAAGGAAGAATACCTTAAACCTGGGTAGTTGAAACCCGTGGAATGGGTACCATGCAATATGACTTCAAAGGGTCTTCATTTGCTCACCGAACCTCTCCAATCCTATCACTGCTGCGTTTATGCCCCTGTACACATGCTTGATTCTCTTTCGGAGACATAGCAATCCATAGGTTTTAAGATACTTACTAGTCAGGTACATTCTTAGGCATTTAATATGCGGTGTTGAGTCCATTTCGTTGAGCAAGGAGTAGCTCTTGTCTATTCCATATTTGGCTTAAGGAACTTTATCTGTGCTCATTTCAATCTCTGGTTTTATGCAGCACCCCAACTCACCTTTCCCCTTAAGCAAGCATAACTTGGTTTTCTAAATTTGAGACCCTGTTCTGTTCTGTAATTCAGTTCCTGTGTAGCCAAGTTTACATTCCGTGTATTACTGATATCTTATGATGTTTCTTTTTCTGTGTGACTTATTTCAGTTAGAATCATCATACCTGAATCCACTCATTGTGCTGCTAAGGGCCTGATGACATAGATTTCATTGCTGAGTGATATTGCTTTGTAAGTAAATACCACAACTTCTTTATCCATTTTTCACTTTCTGCGATGTTGAACTTGTACTGTAAACGAGGTTCTTGTAAACAGAGGTGTCCCAAACTTTGGGGTGGCTGTGTCTTTTTGATTTTAATTTCCCTAAGCTATAGGACCATAAGTGGAAGTGCCCTAGGCTCTGTTGCTTTGTTTTTTAGATGTTTCAGGAAACACCATACACTTCTCCCGAGTGTCTGTTGGCAATTTACATCCCGCCCATCAGCATAACAAGGCTCCCAGTTCTCCATGGCCTGTCCTGCCTTTCTGGATTTTACACTTTTTTCAGATGGCCCTTTTGACCGGGGGGAAGTGAGACTTCATTGTAGTGCAGATTTCCTTTGCAAGCTTGCTTGGTTGGCCAAAAAGGGCGTATGCGTTTTTTCCTGAATATATTCAGGAAAAAACGCATACGCCCTTTTTGGCCAAGTGCATCATTGTGGACGTTCTGCCTCTTTTCCTATGCTTTCAATGCAATTCCAGTCTACCTCCTGAAATCGGTTTCCTGCAATTCTGTCCCGCTTTCAAGTCCTCTTGGCAGCCTTACTTCAGTATATTTTTGGACGATAGCTGTCATTTATAACTCTGCAGGTTTGTGAATTACAGTGCCCCTGAGCTCCTTTCTTCAACTCGCTTTCTTTTGAGCTGGCCGCAACACCGCCGGATGGCTTCAGGCCCTAATCTGGTTCCGGCACGGCACGCTGAGCCTTTGGTTAATTCCTCTTCCTGGTGGGAAATGAGAGTTAAATTTGCCCGTCCAGACACCTCCAGCTAGTCTCTCATTGGTTCTCGCTATTCCTGTTCATCTTCCGCAGAAATTGCAAACTGGGCCAAACAGGAGGTTAAAGGGACTGACTCTCCAAGTCGGGAGGGTGTTAGTAAAGCGTCTGGAATGTTGCACCCGAGTACCAGGGTACGAAAACTGAGACATATTTGAACACGTCTCCCGATCACATGGTTGATCATACTCTAGGTTCCACATGCATGTTTTAGCTGAAGGAAGAATACCTTAAACCTGGGTAGTTGAAACCCGTGGAATGGGTACCATGCAATATGACTTCAAAGGGTCTTCATTTGCTCACCGAACCTCTCCAATCCTATCACTGCTGCGTTTATGCCCCTGTACACATGCTTGATTCTCTTTCGGAGACATAGCAATCCATAGGTTTTAAGATACTTACTAGTCAGGTACATTCTTAGGCATTTAATATGGGGTGTTGAGTCCATTTCGTTGAGCAAGGAGTAGCTCTTGTCTATTCCATATTTGGCTTAAGGAACTTTATCTGTGCTCATTTCAATCTCTGGTTTTATGCAGCACCCCAACTCACCTTTCCC
>NW_027136161.1:0-114258 GCF_039906515.1 Pseudorca crassidens | reverse complement strand
TGAGCAAGGAGTAGCTCTTGTCTATTCCATATTTGGCTTAAGGAACTTTATCTGTGCTCATTTCAATCTCTGGTTTTATGCAGCACCCCAACTCACCTTTCCCCTTAAGCAAGCATAAGTTGGTTTTCTAAATTTGAGACCCTGTTCTGTTCTGTAATTCAGTTCCTGTGTAGCCAAGTTTACATTCCGTGTATTACTGATATCTTATGATGTTTCTTTTTCTGTGTGACTTATTTCAATTAGAATCATCATACCTGAATCCACTCATTGTGCTGCTAAGGGCCTGATGACATAGATTTCATTGCTGAGTGATATTGCTTTGTAAGTAAATACCACAACTTCTTTATCCATTTTTCACTTTCTGCGATGTTGAACTTGTACTGTAAACGAGGTTCTTGTAAACAGAGGCGTTCCAAACTTTGGGGTGGCTGTGTCTTTTTGATTTTAATTTCCCTAAGCTATAGGACCATAAGTGGAAGTGTCCTAGGCTCTGTTGCTTTGTTTTTTAGATGTTTCAGGAAACACCATACACTTCTCCCGAGTGTCTGTTGGCAATTTACATCCCGCCCATCAGCATAACAAGGCTCCCAGTTCTCCATGGCCTGTCCTGCCTTTCTGGATTTTACACTTTTTTCAGATGGCCCTTTTGACCGGGGGGAAGTGAGACTTCATTGTAGTGCAGATTTCCTTTGCAAGCTTGCTTGGTTGGCCAAAAAGGGCGTATGCGTTTTTTCCTGAATATATTCAGGAAAAAACGCATACGCCCTTTTTGGCCAAGTGCATCATTGTGGACGTTCTGCCTCTTTTCCTATGCTTTCAATGCAATTCCAGTCTACCTCCTGAAATCGGTTTCCTGCAATTCTGCCCCACTTTCAAGTCCTCTTGGCAGCCTTACTTCAGTATATTTTTGGACGATAGCTGTCATTTATAACTCTGCAGGTTTGTGAATTACAGTGCCCCTGAGCTCCTTTCTTCAACTCGCTTTCTTTTGAGCTGGCCGCAACACCGCAGGATGGCTTCAGGCCCTAATCTGGTTCCGGCACGGCACGCTGAGCCTTTGGTTAATTCCTCTTCCTGGTGGGAAATGAGGGTTAAATTTGCCCGTCCAGACACCTCCAGCTAGTCTCTCATTGGTTCTCGCTATTCCTGTTCATCTTCCGCAGAAATTGCAAACTGGGCCAAACAGGAGGTTAAAGGGACTGACTCTCCAAGTCGGGAGGGTGTTAGTAAAGCGTCTGGAATGTTGCACCCGAGTACCAGGGTACGAAAACTGAGACATATTTGAACACATCTCCCGATCACATGGTTGATCATACTCTAGGTTCCACATGCATGTTTTAGCTGAAGGAAGAATACCTTAAACCTGGGTAGTTGAAACCCGTGGAATGGGTACCATGTAATATTACTTCAGAGGGTCTTCATTTGCTCACCGAACCTCTCCAATCCTATCACTGCTGCGTTTATGCCCCTGTACACATGCTTGATTCTCTTTCGGAGACATAGCAATCCATAGGTTTTAAGATACTTACTAGTCAGGTACATTCTTAGGCGTTTAATATGCGGTGTTTAGTCCATTTCGTTGAGCAAGGGGTAGCTCTAGTCTATTCCATATTTGGCTTAAGGAACTTTATCTGTGCTCATTTCAATCTCTGGTTTTATGCAGCACCCCAACTCACCTTTCCCCTTAAGCAAGTATAAGTTGGTTTTCTGAATTTGAGACCCTGTTCTGTTTTGGAATTCAGTTCCTGTGTAGCCAAGTTTACATTCCGTGTATTACTGATATCTTATGATATTTCTTTTTCTGTGTGACTTATTTCAATTAGAATCATCGTACCTGAATCCACTCATTGTGCTGCTAAGGGCTTGATGACATAGATTTCATTGCTGAGTGATATTGCTTTGTAAGTAAATACCACAACTTCTTTATCCATTTTTCACTTTCTGCGATGTTGAACTTGTACTGTAAACGAGGTTCTTGTAAACAGAGGCGTCCCAAACTTTGGGGTGGCTGTGTCTTTTTGATTTTAATTTCCCTAAGCTATAGGACCATAAGTGGAAGTGCCCTAGGCTCTGTTGCTTTGTTTTTTACATGTTTCAGGAAACACCATACACTTCTCCCGAGTGTCTGTTGGCAATTTACATCCCGCCCATCAGCATAACAAGGCTCCCAGTTCTCCATGGCCTGTCCTGCCTTTCTGGATTTTACACTTTTTTCAGATGGCCCTTTTGACCGGGGGGAAGTGAGACTTCATTGTAGTGCAGATTTCCTTTGCAAGCTTGCTTGGTTGGCCAAAAAGGGCGTATGCGTGTTTTCCTGAATATATTCAGGAAAAAACGCATACGCCCTTTTTGGCCAAGTGCATCATTGTGGACGTTCTGCCTCTTTTCCTATGCTTTCAATGCAATTCCAGTCTACCTCCTGAAATCGGTTTCCTGCAATTCTGCCCCGCTTTCAAGTCCTCTTCGCAGCCTCACTTCAGTATATTTTTGGACGATAGCTGTCATTTATAACTCTGCAGGTTTGTGAATTACAGTGCCCCTGAGCTCCTTTCTTCAACTCGCTTTCTTTTGAGCTGGCCGCAACACCGCAGGATGGCTTCAGGCCCTAATCTGGTTCCGGCACGGCACGCTGAGCCTTTGGTTAATTCCTCTTCCTGGTGGGAAATGAGAGTTAAATTTGCCCGTCCAGACACCTCCAGCTAGTCTCTCATTGGTTCTCGCTATTCCTGTTCATCTTCCGCAGAAATTGCAAACTGGGCCAAACAGGAGGTTAAAGGGACTGACTCTCCAAGTCGGGAGGGTGTTAGTAAAGCGTCTGGAATGTTGCACCCGAGTACCAGGTACGAAAACTGAGACATATTTGAACACGTCTCCCGATCACATGGTTGATCATACTCTAGGTTCCACATGCATGTTTTAGCTGAAGGAAGAATACCTTAAACCTGGGTAGTTGAAACCCGTGGAATGGGTACCATGCAATATGACTTCAAAGGGTCTTCATTTGCTCACCGAACCTCTCCAATCCTATCACTGCTGCGTTTATGCCCCTGTACACATGCTTGATTCTCTTTCGGAGACATAGCAATCCATAGGTTTTAAGTTACTTACTAGTCAGGTACATTCTTAGGCGTTTAATATGCGGTGTTGAGTCCATTTCGTTGAGCAAGGAGTAGCTCTTGTCTATTCCATATTTGGCTTAAGGAACTTTATCTGTGCTCATTTCAATCTCTGGTTTTATGCAGCACCCCAACTCACCTTTCCCCTTATGCAAGCATAAGTTGGTTTTCTAAATTTGAGACCCTGTTCTGTTCTGTAATTCAGTTCCTGTGTAGCCAAGTTTACATTCCGTGTATTACTGATATCTTATGATGTTTCTTTTTCTGTGTGACTTATTTCAGTTAGAATCATCATACCTGAATCCACTCATTGTGCTGCTAAGGGCCTGATGACATAGATTTCATTGCTGAGTGATATTGCTTTGTAAGTAAATACCACAACTTCTTTATCCATTTTTCACTTTCTGCGATGTTGAACTTGTACTGTAAACGAGGTTCTTGTAAACAGAGGCGTCCCAAACTTTGGGGTGGCTGTGTCTTTTTGATTTTAATTTCCCTAAGCTATAGGACCATAAGTGGAAATGCCCTAGGCTCTGTTGCTTTGTTTTTTAGATGTTTCAGGAAACACCATACACTTCTCCCGAGTGTCTGTTGGCAATTTACATCCCGCCCATCAGCATAACAAGGCTCCCAGTTCTCCATGGCCTGTCCTGCCTTTCTGGATTTTACACTTTTTTCAGATGGCCCTTTTGACCGGGGGGAAGTGAGACTTCATTGTAGTGCAGATTTCCTTTGCAAGCTTGCTTGGTTGGCCAAAACGGGCGTATGCGTTTCTTCCTGAATATATTCAGGAAAAAACGCATACGCCCTTTATGGCCAAGTGCATCATTGTGGACGTTCTGCCTCTTTTCCTATGCTTTCAATGCAATTCCAGTCTACCTCCTGAAATCGGTTTCCTACAATTCTGCCCCGCTTTCAAGTCCTCTTGGCAGCCTTACTTCAGTATATTTTTGGACGATAGCTGTCATTTATAACTCTGCAGGTTTGTGAATTACAGTGCCCCTGAGCTCCTTTCTTCAACTCGCTTTCTTTTGAGCTGGCCGCAACACCACAGGATGGCTTCAGGCCCTAATCTTGTTCCGGCACGGCATGCTGAGCCTTTGGTTATTTCCTCTTCCTGGTGGGAAATGAGAGTTAAATTTGCCCGTCCAGACACCTCCAGCTAGTCTCTCATTGGTTCTCCCTATTTCTGTTCATCTTCCGCAGAAATTGCAAACTGGGCCAAACAGGAGCTTAAAGGTGCTGACTCTCCAAGTGCGGAGAGTGTTAGTAAAGCGTCTGGAATGTTGCACCCGAGTACCAGGGGAGGAAAACTGAGACATATTTGAACATGTCTCCCGTTCACATGGATGATCATACTCTGGGTTCCACATGCATGTTTTAGCTGAAGGAAGAATACCTTAAACCTGGAGAGTTGAGACCCGTGGAATGGGTACCATGCAATATGACTTCAAAGGGTCTTCATTTGCTCACTGAACCTCTCCAATCCTATCACTGCTGCGTTTATGCCCCTGTACACATGCTTGATTCTCTTTCGGAGACATAGCAATCCATAGGTTTTAAGATACTTACTAGTCAGGTACATTCTTAGGCATTTAATATGCGGTGTTTAGTCCATTTCGTTGAGCAAGGGGTAGCTCTAGTCTATTCCATATTTGGCTTAAGGAACTTTATCTGTGCTCATTTCAATGTCTGGTTTTATGCAGCACCCCAACTCACCTTTCCCCTTAAGCAAGCATAAGTTGGTTTTCTAATTTTGAGACCCTGTTCTGTTTTGGAATTCAGTTCCTGTGTAGCCAAGTTTACATTCCGTGTATTAGTGATATCTTATGATGTTTCTTTTTCTGTGTGACTTATTTCAGTTAGAATCATCATACCTGTATCCACTCATTATGCTGCTACGGGCCTGATGACATAGATTTCATTGTTGAGTGATACTGCATTGTACGTAAGTACCTCAAGTTCTTTATCCATTTTTCACTTTCTGTGATATTGAACTTGTACGGTAAATGAGGTTCTTGTAAACAGAGGCGTCCCAAACTTTGGGGTGGCTGTTTCTTTTTGATTTTAATTTCCCTAAGCTATAGGACCATAAGTGGAAGTGCCCTAGGCTCTGTTGCTTTGTTTTTTAGATGTTTCAGGAAACACCATACACTTCTCCCGAGTGTCTGTTGGCAATTTACATCCCGCCCATCAGCATAACAAGGCTCCCAGTTCTCCATGGCCTGTCCTGCTTTTCTGAATTTTACACTTTTTTCAGATGGCCCTTTTGACCGGGGGGAAGTGAGACTTCATTGTAGTGCAGATTTCCTTTGCAAGCTTGCTTGGTTGGCCAAAAAGGGCGTACGCGTTTTTTCCTGAATATATTCAGGAAAAAACGCGTACGCCCTTTTTGGCCAAGTGCATCATTGTGGACGTTCTGCCTCTTTTCCTATGCTTTCAATGCAATTCCAGTCTACCTCCTGAAATCAGTTTCCTGCAATTCTGCCCCACTTTCAAGTCCTCTTGGCAGCCTTACTTCAGTATATTTTTGGACGATAGCTGTCATTTATAACTCTGCAGGTTTGTGAATTACAGTGCCCCTGAGCTCCTTTCTTCAACTCGCTTTCTTGTGACCTGGCCGCAACACCGCAGGATGGCTTCAGGCCCTAATCTGGTTCCGGCACGGCACGCTGAGCCTTTGGTTAATTCCTCTTCCTGGTGGGAAATGAGAGTTAAATTTGCCCGTCCAGACACCTCCAGCTAGTCTCTCATTGGTTCTCGCTATTCCTGTTCATCTTCCGCAGAATTTGCAAACTGGGCCAAACAGGAGGTTAAAGGGACTGACTCTCCAAGTCGGGAGGGTGTTAGTAAAGCGTCTGGAATGTTGCACCCGAGTTCCAGTGTACGAAAACTGAGACATATTTGAACACATTTCCCGATCACATGGTTGATCATACTCTAGGTTCCACATGCATGTTTTAGCTGAAGGAAGAATACCTTAAACCTGGGTAGTTGAAACCCGTGGAATGGGTACCATGCAATATGACTTCAAAGGGTCTTCATTTGCTCACCGAACCTCTCCAATCCTATCACTGCTGCGTTTATGCCCCTGTACACACGCTTGATTCTCTTTTGGAGACATAGCAATGCATAGGTTTTAAGATACTTACTAGTCAGGTACATTCTTAGGCGTTTAATATGCGGTGTTGAGTCCATTTCGTTGAGCAAGGAGTAGCTCTTGTTTATTCCATATTTGGCTTAAGGAACTTTATCTGTGCTCATTTCAATCTCTGGTTTTATGCAGCACCCCAACTCACCTTTCCCCTTAAGCAAGTATAAGTTGGTTTTCTAAATTTGAGACCCTGTTCTGTTCTGTAATTCAGTCCCTGTGTAGCCAAGTTTACATTCCGTGTATTACTGATATCTTATGATGTTTCTTTTTCTGTGTGACTTATTTCAGTTAGAATCATCATACCTGAATCCACTCATTGTGCTGCTAAGGGCCTGATGACATAGATTTCATTGCTGAGTGATATTGCTTTGTAAGTAAATACCACAACTTCTTTATCCATTTTTCACTTTCTGCAATGTTGAACTTGTACTGTAAACGAGGTTCTTGTAAACAGAGGCGTCCCAAACTTTGGGGTGGCTGTGTCTTTTTGATTTTAATTTCCCTAAGCTATAGGACCATAAGTGGAAGTGCCCTAGGCTCTGTTGCTTTGTTTTTTAGATGTTTCAGGAAACACCATACACTTCTCCCGAGTGTCTGTTGGCAATTTACATCCCGCCCATCAGCATAACAAGGCTCCCAGTTCTCCATGGCCTGTCCTGCCTTTCTGGATTTTACACTTTTTTCAGATGGCCCTTTTGACCGGGGGGAAGTGAGACTTCATTGTAGTGCAGATTTCCTTTGCAAGCTTGCTTGGTTGGCCAAAAAGGGCGTATGCGTTTTTTCCTGAATATATTCAGGAAAAAACGCATACGCCCTTTTTGGCCAAGTGCATCATTGTGGACGTTCTGCCTCTTTTCCTATGCTTTCAATGCAATTCCAGTCTACCTCCTGAAATCGGTTTCCTGCAATTCTGCCCCGCTTTCAAGTCCTCTTGGCAGCCTTACTTCAGTATATTTTTGGACGATAGCTGTCATTTATAACTCTGCAGTTTTGTGAATTACAGTGCCCCTGAGCTCCTTTCTTCAACTCGCTTTCTTTTGAGCTGGCCGCAACACCGCAGGATGGCTTCAGGCCCTAATCTGGTTCCGGCACGGCACGCTGAGCCTTTGGTTAATTCCTCTTCCTGGTGGGAAATGAGAGTTAAATTTGCCCGTCCAGACACCTCCAGCTAGTCTCTCATTGGTTCTCGCTATTCCTGTTCATCTTCCACAGAAATTGCAAACTGGGCCAAACAGGAGGTTAAAGGGACTGACTCTCCAAGTCGGGAGGGTGTTAGTAAAGCGTCTGGAATGTTGCACCCGAGTACCAGGGTACGAAAACTGAGACATATTTGAACACGTCTCCCGATCACATGGTTGATCATACTCTAGGTTCCACATGCATGTTTTACCTGAAGGAAGAATACCTTAAACCTGGGTAGTTGAAACCCGTGGAATGGGTACCATGCAATATGACTTCAAAGGGTCTTCATTTGCTCACCGAACCTCTCCAATCCTATCACTGCTGCGTTTATGCCCCTGTACACATGCTTGATTCTCTTTCGGAGACATAGCAATCCATAGGTTTTAAGATACTTACTAGTCAGGTACATTCTTAAGCGTTTAATATGGGGTGTTGAGTCCATTTCGTTGAGCAAGGAGTAGCTCTTGTCTATTCCATATTTGGCTTAAGGAACTTTATCTGTGCTCATTTCAATCTCTGGTTTTATGCAGCACCCCAACTCACCTTTACCCTTAAGCAAGCATAAGTTGGTTTTCTAAATTTGAGACCCTGTTCTGTTCTGTAATTCAGTTCCTGTGTAGCCAAGTTTACATTCCGTGTATTACTGATATCTTATGATGTTTCTTTTTCTGTGTGACTTATTTCAGTTAGAATCATCATACCTGAATCCACTCATTGTGCTGCTAAGTGCCTGATGACATAGATTTCATTGCTGAGTGATATTGCTTTGTAAGTAAATACCACAACTTCTTTATCCATTTTTCACTTTCTGCGATGTTGAACTTGTACTGTAAACGAGGTTCTTGTAAACAGAGGCGTCCCAAACTTTGGGGTGGCTGTGTCTTTTTGATTTTAATTTCCCTAAGCTATAGGACCATAAGTGGAAGTGCCCTAGGCTCTGTTGCTTTGTTTTTTAGATGTTTCAGGAAACACCATACACTTCTCCCGAGTGTCTGTTGGCAATTTACATCCCGCCCATCAGCATAACAAGGCTCCCAGTTCTCCATGGCCTGTCCTGCCTTTCTGGATTTTACACTTTTTTCAGATGGCCCTTTTGACCGGGGGGAAGTGAGACTTCATTGTAGTGCAGATTTCCTTTGCAAGCTTGCTTGGTTGGCCAAAAAGGGCGTATGCGTTTTTTCCTGAATATATTCAGGAAAAAACGCATACGCCCTTTATGGCCAAGTGCATCATTGTGGACGTTCTGCCTCTTTTCCTATGCTTTCAATGCAATTCCAGTCTACCTCCTGAAATCGGTTTCCTGCAATTCTGCCCCGCTTTCAAGTCCTCTTGGCAGCCTTACTTCAGTATATTTTTGGACGATAGCTGTCATTTATAACTCTGCAGGTTTGTGAATTACAGTGCCCCTGAGCTCCTTTCCTCAACTCGCTTTCTTTTGAGCTGGCCGCAACACCGCAGGATGGCTTCAGGCCCTAATCTGGTTCCGGCACGGCACGCTGAGCCTTTGGTTAATTCCTCTTCCTGGTGGGAAATGAGAGTTAAATTTGCCCGTCCAGACACCTCCAGCTAGTCTCTCATTGGTTCTCGCTATTCCTGTTCATCTTCCGCAGAAATTGCAAACTGGGCCAAACAGGAGGTTAAAGGGACTGACTCTCCAAGTCGGGAGGGTGTTAGTAAAGCGTCTGGAATGTTGCACCCGAGTACCAGGGTACGAAAACTGAGACATATTTGAACACGTCTCCCGATCACATGGTTGATCATACTCTAGGTTCCACATGCATGTTTTAGCTGAAGGAAGAATACCTTAAACCTGGGTAGTTGAAACCCGTGGAATGGGTACCATGCAATATGACTTCAAAGGGTCTTCATTTGCTCACCGAACCTCTCCAATCCTATCACTGCTGCGTTTATGCCCCTGTACACATGCTTGATTCTCTTTCGGAGACATAGCAATCCATAGGTTTTAAGATACTTACTAGTCAGGTACATTCTTAGGCATTTAATATGCGGTGTTGAGTCCATTTCGTTGAGCAAGGAGTAGCTCTTGTCTATTCCATATTTGGCTTAAGGAACTTTATCTGTGCTCATTTCAATCTCTGGTTTTATGCAGCACCCCAACTCACCTTTCCCCTTAAGCAAGCATAAGTTGGTTTTCTAAATTTGAGACCCTGTTCTGTTCTGTAATTCAGTTCCTGTGTAGCCAAGTTTACATTCCGTGTATTACTGATATCTTATGATGTTTCTTTTTCTGTGTGACTTATTTCAGTTAGAATCATCATACCTGAATCCACTCATTGTGCTGCTAAGGGCCTGATGACATAGATTTCATTGCTGAGTGATATTGCTTTGTAAGTAAATACCACAACTTCTTTATCCATTTTTCACTTTCTGCGATGTTGAACTTGTACGGTAAACGAGGTTCTTGTAAACAGAGGCGTCCCAAACTTTGGGGTGGCTGTGTCTTTTTGATTTTAATTTCCCTAAGCTATAGGACCATAAGTGGAAGTGCCCTAGGCTCTGTTGCTTTGTTTTTTAGATGTTTCAGGAAACACCATACACTTCTCCCGAGTGTCTGTTGGCAATTTACATCCCGCCCATCAGCATAACAAGGCTCCCAGTTCTCCATGGCCTGTCCTGCCTTTCTGGATTTTACACTTTTTTCAGATGGCCCTTTTGACCGGGGGGAAGTGAGACTTCATTGTAGTGCAGATTTCCTTTGCAAGCTTGCTTGGTTGGCCAAAAAGGGCGTATGCGTTTTTTCCTGAATATATTCAGGAAAAAACGCATATGCCCTTTTTGGCCAAGTGCATCATTGTGGACGTTCTGCCTCTTTTCCTATGCTTTCAATGCAATTCCAGTCTGCCTCCTGAAATCGGTTTCCTGCAATTCTGCCCCGCTTTCAAGTCCTCTTGGCAGCCTTACTTCAGTATATTTTTGGACGATAGCTGTCATTTATAACTCTGCAGGTTTGTGAATTACAGTGCCCCTGAGCTCCTTTCTTCAACTCGCTTTCTTTTGAGCTGGCCGCAACACCGCAGGATGGCTTCAGGCCCTAATCTGGTTCCGGCACGGCACGCTGAGCCTTTGGTTAATTCCTCTTCCTGGTGGGAAATGAGAGTTAAATTTGCCCGTCCAGACACCTCCAGCTAGTCTCTCATTGGTTCTCGCTATTCCTGTTCATCTTCCGCAGAAATTGCAAACTGGGCCAAACAGGAGGTTAAAGGGACTGACTCTCCAAGTCGGGAGGGTGTTAGTAAAGCGTCTGGAATGTTGCACCCGAGTACCAGGGTACGAAAACTGAGACATATTTGAACACGTCTCCCGATCACATGGTTGATCATACTCTAGGTTCCACATGCATGTTTTAGCTGAAGGAAGAATACCTTAAACCTGGGTAGTTGAAACCCGTGGAATGGGTACCATGCAATATGACTTCAAAGGGTCTTCATTTGCTCACCGAACCTCTCCAATCCTATCACTGCTGCGTTTATGCCCCTGTACACATGCTTGATTCTCTTTCGGAGACATAGCAATCCATAGGTTTTAAGATACTTGCTAGTCAGGTACATTCTTAGGCATTTAATATGCGGTGTTGAGTCCATTTTGTTGAGCAAGGAGTAGCTCTTGTCTATTCCATATTTGGCTTAAGGAACTTTATCTGTGCTCATTTCAATCTATGGTTTTATGCAGCACCCCAACTCACCTTTACCCTTAAGCAACCATAAGTTGGTTTTCTAAATTTGAGACCCTGTTCTGTTCTGTAATTCAGTTCCTGTGTAGCCAAGTTTACATTCCGTGTATTACTGATATCTTATGATGTTTCTTTTTCTGTGTGACTTATTTCAGTTAGAATCATCATACCTGAATCCACTCATTGTGCTGCTAAGGGCCTGATGAAATAGATTTCATTGCTGAGTGATACTGCATTGTACGTAAGTACCACAAGTTCTTTATCCATTTTTCACTTTCTGCGATGTTGAACTTGTACTGTAAACGAGGTTCTTGTAAACAGAGGCGTCCCAAACTTTGGGGTGGCTGTGTCTTTTTGATTTTAATTTCCCTAAGCTATAGGACCATAAGTGGAAGTGCCCTAGGCTCTGTTGCTTTGTTTTTTAGATGTTTCAGGAAACACCATACACTTCTCCCGAGTGTCTGTTGGCAATTTACATCCCGCCCATCAGCATAACAAGGCTCCCAGTTCTCCATGGCCTGTCCTGCCTTTCTGGATTTTACACTTTTTTCAGATGGCCCTTTTGACCGGGGGGAAGTGAGACTTCATTGTAGTGCAGATTTCCTTTGCAAGCTTGCTTGGTTGGCCAAAAAGGGCGTATGCGTTTTTTCCTGAATATATTCAGGAAAAAACGCATACGCCCTTTTTGGCCAAGTGCATCATTGTGGACGTTCTGCCTCTTTTCCTATGCTTTCAATGCAATTCCAGTCTACCTCCTGAAATCGGTTTCCTGCAATTCTGCCCCGCTTTCAAGTCCTCTTGGCAGCCTTACTTCAGTATATTTTTGGACGATAGCTGTCATTTATAACTCTGCAGTTTTGTGAATTACAGTGCCCCTGAGCTCCTTTCTTCAACTCGCTTTCCTTTGAGCTGGCCGCAACACCGCAGGATGGCTTCAGGCCCTAATCTGGTTCCCGCATGGCAAGCTGAGCCTTTGGTTAATTCCTCTTCCTGGTGGGAAATGAGAGTTAAATTTGCCCGTCCAGACACCTCCAGCTAGTCTCTCATTGGTTCTCGCTATTCCTGTTCATCTTCCACAGAAATTGCAAACTGGGCCAAACAGGAGGTTAAAGGGACTGACTCTCCAAGTCGGGAGGGTGTTAGTAAAGCGTCTGGAATGTTGCACCCGAGTACCAGGGTACGAAAACTGAGACATATTTGAACACGTTTCCCGATCACATGGTTGATCATACTCTAGTTTCCACATGCATGTTTTAGCTGAAGGTAGAATACCTTAAACCTGGGTAGTTGAAACCCGTGGAATGGGTACCATGCAATATGACTTCAAAGGGTCTTCATTTGCTCACCGAACCTCTCCAATCCTATCACTGCTGCGTTTATGCCCCTGTACACATGCTTGATTCTCTTTCGGAGACATAGCAATCCATAGGTTTTAAGATACTTACTAGTCAGGTACATTCTTAGGCGTTTAATATGCGGTGTTGAGTCCATTTCGTTGAGCAAGGAGTAGCTCTTGTCTATTCCATATTTGGCTTAAGGAACTTTATCTGTGCTCATTTCAATCTCTGGTTTTATGCAGCACCCCAACTCACCTTTCCCCTTAAGCAAGCATAAGTTGGTTTTCTAAATTTGAGACCCTGTTCTGTTCTGTAATTCAGTTCCTGTGGAGCCAAGTTTACATTCCGTGTATTACTGATATCTTATGATGTTTCTTTTTCTGTGTGACTTATATCAGTTAGAATCATCATACCTGAATCCACTCATTGTGCTGCTAAGGGCCTGATGACATAGATTTCATTGCTGAGTGATATTGCTTTGTAAGTAAATACCACAACTTCTTTATCCATTTTTCACTTTCTGCGATGTTGAACTTGTACGGTAAATGAGGTTCTTGTAAACAGAGGCGTCCCAAACTTTGGGGTGGCTGTGTCTTTTTGATTTTAATTTCCCTAAGCTATAGGACCATAAGTGGAAGTGCCCTAGGCTCTGTTGCTTTGTTTCTTAGATGTTTCAGGAAACACCATACACTTCTCCCGAGTGTCTGTTGGCAATTTACATCCCGCCCATCAGCATAACAAGGCTCCCAGTTCTCCATGGCCTGTCCTGCCTTTCTGGATTTTACACTTTTTTCAGATGGCCCTTTTGACCGGGGGGAAGTGAGACTTCATTGTAGTGCAGATTTCCTTTGCAAGCTTGCTTGGTTGGCCAAAAAGGGCGTATGCGTTTTTTCCTGAATATATTCAGGAAAAAACGCATACGCCCTTTTTGGCCAAGTGCATCATTGTGGACGTTCTGCCTCTTTTCCTATGCTTTCAATGCAATTCCAGTCTACCTCCTGAAATCGGTTTCCTGCAATTCTGCCCCGCTTTCAAGTCCTCTTGGCAGCCTTACTTCAGTATATTTTTGGACGATAGCTGTCATTTATAACTCTGCAGTTTTGTGAATTACAGTGCCCCTGAGCTCCTTTCTTCAACTCGCTTTCCTTTGAGCTGGCCGCAACACCGCAGGATGGCTTCAGGCCCTAATCTGGTTCCCGCACGGCAAGCTGAGCCTTTGGTTAATTCCTCTTCCTGGTGGGAAATGAGAGTTAAATTTGCCCGTCCAGACACCTCCAGCTAGTCTCTCATTGGTTCTCGCTATTCCTGTTCATCTTCCACAGAAATTGCAAACTGGGCCAAACAGGAGGTTAAAGGGACTGACTCTCCAAGTCGGGAGGGTGTTAGTAAAGCGTCTGGAATGTTGCACCCGAGTACCAGGGTACGAAAACTGAGACATATTTAAACACGTTTCCCGATCACATGGTTGATCATACTCTAGTTTCCACATGCATGTTTTAGCTGAAGGTAGAATACCTTAAACCTGGGTAGTTGAAACCCGTGGAATGGGTACCATGCAATATGACTTCAAAGGGTATTCATTTGCTCACCGAACCTCTCCAATCCTATCACTGCTGCGTTTATGCCCCTGTACACATGCTTGATTCTCTTTCGGAGACATAGCAATCCATAGGTTTTAAGATACTTACTAGTCAGGTACATTCTTAGGCGTTTAATATGCGGTGTTGAGTCCATTTCGTTGAGCAAGGAGTAGCTCTTGTCTATTCCATATTTGGCTTAAGGAACTTTATCTGTGCTCATTTCAATCTCTGGTTTTATGCAGCACCCCAACTCACCTTTCCCCTTAAGCAAGCATAAGTTGGTTTTCTAAATTTGAGACCCTGTTCTGTTCTGTAATTCAGTTCCTGTGGAGCCAAGTTTACATTCCGTGTATTACTGATATCTTATGATGTTTCTTTTTCTGTGTGACTTATATCAGTTAGAATCATCATACCTGAATCCACTCATTGTGCTGCTAAGGGCCTGATGACATAGATTTCATTGCTGAGTGATATTGCTTTGTAAGTAAATACCACAACTTCTTTATCCATTTTTCACTTTCTGCGATGTTGAACTTGTACTGTAAACGAGGTTCTTGTAAACAGAGGCGTCCCAAACTTTGGGGTGGCTGTGTCTTTTTTATTTTAATTTCCCTAAGCTATAGGACCATAAGTGGAAGTGCCCTAGGCTCTGTTGCTTTGTTTTTTAGATGTTTCAGGAAACACCATACACTTCTCCCGAGTGTCTGTTGGCAATTTACATCCCGCCCATCAGCATAACAAGGCTCCCAGTTCTCCATGGCCTGTGCTGCCTTTCTGGATTTTACACTTTTTTCAGATGGCCCTTTTGACCGGGGGGAAGTGAGACTTCATTGTAGTGCAGATTTCCTTTGCAAGCTTGCTTGGTTGGCCAAAAAGGGCGTATGCGTTTCTTCCTGAATATATTCAGGAAAAAACGCATACGCCCTTTTTGGCCAAGTGCATCATTGTGGACGTTCTGCCTCTTTTCCTATGCTTTCAATGCAATTCCAGTCTACCTCCTGAAATCGGTTTCCTGCAATTCTGCCCCGCTTTCAAGTCCTCTTGGCAGCCTTACTTCAGTATATTTTTGGACGATAGCCGTCATTTTTAACTCTGCAGTTTTGTGAATTACAGTGCCCCTGAGCTCCTTTCTTCAACTCGCGTTCCTTTGAGCTGGCCGCAACACCGCAGGATGGCTTCAGGCCCTAATCTGGTTCCGGCAGGGCACGCTGAGCCTTTGGTTAATTCCTCTTCCTGGTGGGAAATGAGAGTTAAATTTGCCCGTCCAGACACCTCCAGCTAGTCTCTCATTGGTTCTCGCTATTCCTGTTCATCTTCCACAGAAATTGCAAACTGGGCCAAACAGGAGGTTAAAGGGACTGACTCTCCAAGTCGGGAGGGTGTTAGTAAAGCGTCTGGAATGTTGCACCCGAGTACCAGGGTACGAAAACTGAGACATATTTGAACACGTTTCCCGATCACATGGTTGATCATACTCTAGTTTCCACATGCATGTTTTAGCTGAAGGTAGAATACCTTAAACCTGGGTAGTTGAAACCCGTGGAATGGGTACCATGCAATATGACTTCAAAGGGTCTTCATTTGCTCACTGAACCTCTCCAATCCTATCACTGCTGCGTTTATGCCCCTGTACACATGCTTGATTCTCTTTCGGAGACATAGCAATCCATAGGTTTTAAGATACTTACTAGTCAGGTACATTCTTAGGCGTTTAATATGCGGTGTTGAGTCCATTTCGTTGAGCAAGGAGTAGCTCTTGTCTATTCCATATTTGGCTTAAGGAACTTTATCTGTGCTCATTTCAATCTCTGGTTTTATGCAGCACCCCAACTCACCTTTACCCTTAAGCAACCATAAGTTGGTTTTCTAAATTTGAGACCCTGTTCTGTTCTGTAATTCAGTTCCTGTGGAGCCAAGTTTACATTCCGTGTATTACGGATATCTTATGATGTTTCTTTTTCTGTGTGACTTATATCAGTTAGAATCATCATACCTGAATCCACTCATTGTGCTGCTAAGGGCCTGATGACATAGATTTCATTGCTGAGTGATATTGCTTTGTAAGTAAATACCACAACTTCTTTATCCATTTTTCACTTTCTGCGATGTTGAACTTGTACGGTAAACGAGGTTCTTGTAAACAGAGGCGTCCCAAACTTTGGGGTGGCTGTGTCTTTTTGATTTTAATTTCCCTAAGCTATAGGACCATAAGTGGAAGTGCCCTAGGCTCTGTTGCTTTGTTTTTTAGATGTTTCAGGAAACACCATACACTTCTCCCGAGTGTCTGTTGGCAATTTACATCCCGCCCATCAGCATAACAAGGCTCCCAGTTCTCCATGGCCTGTCCTGCCTTTCTGGATTTTACACTTTTTTCAGATGGCCCTTTTGACCGGGGGGAAGTGAGACTTCATTGTAGTGCAGATTTCCTTTGCAAGCTTGCTTGGTTGGCCAAAAAGGGCGTATGCGTTTTTTCCTGAATATATTCAGGAAAAAACGCATACGCCCTTTTTGGCCAAGTGCATCATTGTGGACGTTCTGCCTCTTTTCCTATGCTTTCAATGCAATTCCAGTCTACCTCCTGAAATCGGTTTCCTGCAATTCTGCCCCGCTTTCAAGTCCTCTTGGCAGCCTTACTTCAGTATATTTTTGGACGATAGCTGTCATTTATAACTCTGCAGGTTTGTGAATTACAGTGCCCCTGAGCTCCTTTCTTCAACTCGTTTCTTGTGACCTGGCCGCAACACCGCAGGATGGCTTCAGGCCCTAATCTGGTTCCGGCACGGCACGCTGAGCCTTTGGTTAATTCCTCTTCCTGGTGGGAAATGAGAGTTAAATTTGCCCGTCCAGACACCTCCAGCTAGTCTCTCATTGGTTCTCGCTATTCCTGTTCATCTTCCGCAGAAATTGCAAACTGGGCCAAACAGGAGGTTAAAGGGACTGACTCTCCAAGTCGGGAGGGTGTTAGTAAAGCATCTGGAATGTTGCACCCGAGTACCCGGGTACGAGAACTGAGACATATTTGAACACGTTTCCCGATCACATGGTTGAGCATACTCTAGGTTCCACATGCATGTTTTAGCTGAAGGAAGAATACCTTAAACCTGGGTAGTTGAAACCCGTGGAATGGGTACCATGCAATATGACTTCAGAGGGTCTTCATTTGCTCACCGAACCTCTCCAATCCTATCACTGCTGCGTTTATGCCCCTGTACACATGCTTGATTCTCTTTCGGAGACATAGTAATCCATAGGTTTTAAGATATACTAGTCAGGTACATTCTTAGGCGTTTAATATGCGGTGTTGAGTCCATTTCGTTGAGCAAGGAGTAGCTCTTGTCTATTCCATATTTGGCTTAAGGAACTTTATCTGTGCTCATTTCAATCTATGGTTTTATGCAGCACCCCAACTCACCTTTCCCCTTAAGCAAGCATAAGTTGGTTTTGTAAATTTGAGACCCTGTTCTGTTCTGTAATTCAGTTCCTGTGTAGCCAAGTTTACATTCCGTGTATTACTGATATCTTATGATGTTTCTTTTTCTGTGTGACTTATTTCAGTTAGAATCATCATACCTGAATCCACTCATTGTGCTGCTAAGGGCCTGATGACATAGATTTCATTGCTGAGTGTTATTGCTTTGTAAGTAAATATCACAACTTCTTTATCCATTTTTCACTTTCTGTGATATTGAACTTGTACGGTAAACGAGGTTCTTGTAAACAGAGGCGTTCCAAATTTTGGGGTGGCTGTGTCTTTTTTATTTTAATTTCCCTAAGCTATAGGACCATAAGTGGAAGTGCCCTAGGCTCTGTTGCTTTGTTTTTTAGATGTTTCAGGAAACACCATACACTTCTCCCGAGTGTCTGTTGGCAATTTACATCCCGCCCATCAGCATAACAAGGCTCCCAGTTCTCCATGGCCTGTGCTGCCTTTCTGGATTTTACACTTTTTTCAGATGGCCCTTTTGACCGGGGGGAAGTGAGACTTCATTGTAGTGCAGATTTCCTTTGCAAGCTTGCTTGGTTGGCCAAAAAGGGCGTATGCGTTTTTTCCTGAATATATTCAGGAAAAAACGCATACGCCCTTTTTGGCCAAGTGCATCATTGTGGACGTTCTGCCTCTTTTCCTATGCTTTCAATGCAATTCCAGTCTACCTCCTGAAATCGGTTTCCTGCAATTCTGCCCCACTTTCAAGTCCTCTTGGCAGCCTTACTTCAGTATATTTTTGGACGATAGCTGTCATTTATAACTCTGCAGGTTTGTGAATTACAGTGCCCCTGAGTTCCTTTCTTCAACTCGCTTTCTTGTGACCTGGCCGCAACACCGCAGGATGGCTTCAGGCCCTAATCTGGTTCCGGCACGGCACGCTGAGCCTTTGGTTAATTCCTCTTCCTGGTGGGAAATGAGAGTTAAATTTGCCCGTCCAGACACCTCCAGCTAGTCTCTCATTGGTTCTCGCTATTCCTGTTCATCTTCCGCAGAAATTGCAAACTGGGCCAAACAGGAGGTTAAAGGCACTGACTCTCCAAGTCGGGAGGGTGTTAGTAAAGCGTCTGGAATGTTGCACCCGAGTACCAGGGTATGAAAACTGAGACATATTTGAACACGTTTCCCGATCACATGGTTGATCATACTCTAGGTTCCACATGCATGTTTTAGCTGAAGGAAGAATCCCTGAAACCTGGAGAGTTGAGACCCGTGGAATGGGTACCATGCAATATGACTTCAAAGGGTCTTTGTTTGCTCACCGAACCTCTCCAATCCTATCACTGCTGCATTTATGCCCCTGGACACACGCTTGATTCTCTTTTGGAGATATAGCAATCCATAGGTTTTAAGATACTTACTAGTCAGGTACATTCTTAGGCGCTTAATATGGGGTGTTGAGTCCATTTCGTTGAGCAAGGAGTAGCTCTTGTCTATTCCATATTTGGCTTAAGGAACTTTATCTGTGCTCATTTCAATCTCTGGTTTTATGCAGCACCCCAACTCACCTTTACCCTTAAGCAAGCATAAGTTGGTTTTCTAAATTTGAGACCCTGTTCTGTTCTGTAATTCAGTTCCTGTGTAGCCAAGTTTACATTCCGTGTATTACTGATATCTTATGATGTTTCTTTTTCTGTGTGACTTATTTCAGTTAGAATCATCATACCTGAATCCACTCATTGTGCTGCTAAGGGCCTGATGACATAGATTTCATTGCTGAGTCATATTGCTTTGTAAGTAAATACCACAACTTCTTTATCCATTTTTCACTTTCTGCGATGTTGAACTTGTACTGTAAACGAGGTTCTTGTAAACAGAGGCGTTCCAAACTTTGGGGTGGCTGTGTCTTTTTGATTTTAATTTCCCTAAACTATAGGACCATAAGTGGAAGTGCCCTAGGCTCTGTTGCTTTGTTTTTTAGATGTTTCAGGAAACACCGTACACTTCTCCCGAGTGTCTGTTGGCAATTTACATCCCGCCCATCAGCATAACAAGGCTCCCAGTTCTCCATGGCCTGTCCTGCCTTTCTGGATTTTACACTTTTTTCAGATGGCCCTTTTGACCGGGGGGAAGTGAGACTTCATTGTAGTGCAGATTTCCTTTGCAAGCTTGCTTGGTTGGCCAAAAAGGGCGTATGCGTTTTTTCCTGAATATATTCAGGAAAAAACGCATACGCCCTTTTTGGCCAAGTGCATCATTGTGGACGTTCTGCCTCTTTTCCTATGCTTTCAATGCAATTCCAGTCTACCTCCTGAAATCGGTTTCCTGCAATTCTGCCCCGCTTTCAAGTCCTCTTGGCAGCCTTACTTCAGTATATTTTTGGACGATAGCTGTCATTTATAACTCTGCAGGTTTGTGAATTACAGTGCCCCTGAGCTCCTTTCTTCAACTCGCTTTATTTTGAGCTGGCCGCAACACCGCAGGATGGCTTCAGGCCCTAATCTTGTTACGGAACGGCACGCTGAGCCTTTGGTTAATTCCTCTTCCTGGTGGGAAATGAGAGTTAAATTTGCCCGTCCAGACACCTCCAGCTAGTCTCTCATTGGTTCTCGCTATTCCTGTTCATCTTCCGCAGAAATTGCAAACTGGGCCAAACAGGAGGTTAAAGGGACTGACTCTCCAAGTCGGGAGAGTGTTAGTAAAGCGTCTGGAATGTTGCACCCGAGTACCAGGGTACGAAAACTGAGACATATTTGAACAGGTCTCCCGATCACATGGTTGATCATACTCTAGGTTCCACATGCATGTTTTAGCTGAAGGAAGAATACCTTAAACCTGGGTAGTTGAAACCCGTGGAATGGGTACCATGCAATATGACTTCAAAGGGTCTTCATTTGCTCACCGAACCTCTCCAATCCTATCACTGCTGCGTTTATGCCCCTGTACACATGCTTGATTCTCTTTCGGAGACATAGCAATCCATAGGTTTTAAGATACTTACTAGTCAGGTACATTCTTAGGCTTTTAATATGCGGTGTTGAGTCCATTTCGTTGAGCAAGGAGTAGCTCTTGTCTATTCCATATTTGGCTTAAGGAACTTTATCTGTGCTCATTTCAATCTCTGGTTTTATGCAGCACCCCAACTCACCTTTACCCTTAAGCAAGCATAAGTTGGTTTTCTAAATTTGAGACCCTGTTCTGTTCTGTAATTCAGTTCCTGTGTAGCCAAGTTTACATTCCGTGTATTACTGATATCTTATGATGTTTCTTTTTCTGTGTGACTTATTTCAGTTAGAATCATCATACCTGAATCCACTCATTGTGCTGCTAAGGGCCTGATGACATAGATTTCATTGCTGAGTCATATTGCTTTGTAAGTAAATACCACAACTTCTTTATCCATTTTTCACTTTCTGCGATGTTGAACTTGTACTGTAAACGAGGTTCTTGTAAACAGAGGCGTCCCAAACTTTGGGGTGGCTGTGTCTTTTTGATTTTAATTTCCCTAAGCTATAGGACCATAAGTGGAAGTGCCCTAGGCTCTGTTGCTTTGTTTTTTAGATGTTTCAGGAAACACCGTACACTTCTCCCGAGTGTCTGTTGGCAATTTACATCCCGCCCATCAGCATAACAAGGCTCCCAGTTCTCCATGGCCTGTCCTGCCTTTCTGGATTTTACACTTTTTTCAGATGGCCCTTTTGACCGGGGGGAAGTGAGACTTCATTGTAGTGCAGATTTCCTTTGCAAGCTTGCTTGGTTGGCCAAAAAGGGCGTATGCGTTTTTTCCTGAATATATTCAGGAAAAAACGCATACGCCCTTTTTGGCCAAGTGCATCATTGTGGACGTTCTGCCTCTTTTCCTATGCTTTCAGTGCAATTCCAGTCTACCTCCTGAAATCGGTTTCCTGCAATTCTGCCCCGCTTTCAAGTCCTCTTGGCAGCCTTACTTCAGTATATTTTTGGACGATAGCTGTCATTTATAACTCTGCAGGTTTGTGAATTACAGTGCCCCTGAGCTCCTTTCTTCAACTCGCTTTCTTTTGAGCTGGCCGCAACACCGCAGGATGGCTTCAGGCCCTAATCTGGTTCCGGCACGGCACGCTGAGCCTTTGGTTAATTCCTCTTCCTGGTGGGAAATGAGAGTTAAATTTGCCCGTCCAGACACCTCCAGCTAGTCTCTCATTGGTTCTCGCTATTCCTGTTCATCTTCCGCAGAAATTGCAAACTGGGCCAAACAGGAGGTTAAAGGGACTGACTCTCCAAGTCGGGAGAGTGTTAGTAAAGCGTCTGGAATGTTGCACCCGAGTACCAGGGTACGAAAACTGAGACATATTTGAACAGGTCTCCCGATCACATGGTTGATCATACTCTAGGTTCCACATGCATGTTTTAGCTGAAGGAAGAATCCCTGAAACCTGGAGAGTTGAGACCCATAGAATGGGTACCATGCAATATTACTTCAAAGGATCTTTGTTTGCTCACCGAACCTCTCCAATCCTATCACTGCTGCATTTATGCCCCTGGACACACGCTTGATTCTCTTTTGGAGATATAGCAATCCATAGGTTTTAAGATACTTACTAGTCAGGTACATTCTTAGGCTCTTAAAATGGGGTGTTGTGTCCATTTCGTTGAGCAAGGAGTAGCTCTTGTCTATTCCATATTTGGCTTAAGGAACTTTATCTGTGCTCATTTCAATCTCTGGTTTTATGCAGCACCCCAACTCACCTTTACCCTTAAGCAAGCATAAGTTGGTTTTCTAAATTTGAGACCCTGTTCTGTTCTGTAATTCAGTTCCTGTGTAGCCAAGTTTACATTCCGTGTATTACTGATATCTTATGATGTTTCTTTTTCTGTGTGACTTATTTCAGTTAGAATCATCATACCTGAATCCACTCATTGTGCTGCTAAGGGCCTGATGACATAGATTTCATTGCTGAGTCATATTGCTTTGTAAGTAAATACCACAACTTCTTTATCCATTTTTCACTTTCTGCGATGTTGAACTTGTACTGTAAACGAGGTTCTTGTAAACAGAGGCGTCCCAAACTTTGGGGTGGCTGTGTCTTTTTGATTTTAATTTCCCTAAGCTATAGGACCATAAGTGGAAGTGCCCTAGGCTCTGTTGCTTTGTTTTTTAGATGTTTCAGGAAACACCGTACACTTCTCCCGAGTGGCTGTTGGCAATTTACATCCCGCCCATCAGCATAACAAGGCTCCCAGTTCTCCATGGCCTGTCCTGCCTTTCTGGATTTTACACTTTTTTCAGATGGCCCTTTTGACCGGGGGGAAGTGAGACTTCATTGTAGTGCAGATTTCCTTTGCAAGCTTGCTTGGTTGGCCAAAAAGGGCGTATGCGTTTCTTCCTGAATATATTCAGGAAAAAACGCATACGCCCTTTTTGGCCAAGTGCATCATTGTGGACGTTCTGCCTCTTTTCCTATGCTTTCAGTGCAATTCCAGTCTACCTCCTGAAATCGGTTTCCTGCAATTCTGCCCCGCTTTCAAGTCCTCTTGGCAGCCTTACTTCAGTATATTTTTGGACGATAGCTGTCATTTATAACTCTGCAGGTTTGTGAATTACAGTGCCCCTGAGCTCCTTTCTTCAACTCGCTTTCTTGTGACCTGGCCGCAACACCGCAGGATGGCTTCAGGCCCTAATCTGGTTCCGGCACGGCACGCTGAGCCTTTGGTTAATTCCTCTTCCTGGTGGGAAATGAGAGTTAAATTTGCCCGTCCAGACACCTCCAGCTAGTCTCTCATTGGTTCTCGCTATTCCTGTTCATCTTCCGCAGAAATTGCAAACTGGGCCAAACAGGAGGTTAAAGGGCCTGACTCTCCAAGTCGGAAGGGTGTTAGTAAAGCGTCTGGAATGTTGCACCCGAGTACCAGGGTACGAAAACTGAGACATATTTGAACACGTTTCCCGATCACATGGTTGATCATACTCTAGGTTCCACATGCATGTTTTAGCTGAAGGAAGAATCCCTGAAACCTGGAGAGTTGAGACCCATAGAATGGGTACCATGCAATATTACTTCAAAGGGTCTTTGTTTGCTCACCGAACCTCTCCAATCCTATCACTGCTGCATTTATGCCCCTGGACACATGCTTGATTCTCTTTCGGAGATATAGCAATCCATAGGTTTTAAGATACTTACTAGTCAGGTACATTCTTAGGCTCTTAAAATGGGGTGTTGAGTCCATTTCGTTGAGCAAGGAGTAGCTCTTGTCTATTCCATATTTGGCTTAAGGAACTTTATCTGTGCTCATTTCAATCTCTGGTTTTATGCAGCACCCCAACTCACCTTTACCCTTAAGCAAGCATAAGTTGGTTTTCTAAATTTGAGACCCTGTTCTGTTCTGTAATTCAGTTCCTGTGTAGCCAAGTTTACATTCCGTGTATTACTGATATCTTATGATGTTTCTTTTTCTGTGTGACTTATTTCAGTTAGAATCATCATACCTGAATCCACTCATTGTGCTGCTAAGGGCCTGATGACATAGATTTCATTGCTGAGTCATATTGCTTTGTAAGTAAATACCACAACTTCTTTATCCATTTTTCACTTTCTGCGATGTTGAACTTGTACTGTAAACGAGGTTCTTGTAAACAGAGGCGTTCCAAACTTTGGGGTGGCTGTGTCTTTTTGATTTTAATTTCCCTAAGCTATAGGACCATAAGTGGAAGTGCCCTAGGCTCTGTTGCTTTGTTTTTTAGATGTTTCAGGAAACACCGTACACTTCTCCCGAGTGGCTGTTGGCAATTTACATCCCGCCCATCAGCATAACAAGGCTCCCAGTTCTCCATGGCCTGTCCTGCCTTTCTGGATTTTACACTTTTTTCAGATGACCCTTTTGACCGGGGGGAAGTGAGACTTCATTGTAGTGCAGATTTCCTTTGCAAGCTTGCTTGGTTGTCCAAAAAGGGCGTATGCGTTTTTTCCTGAATATATTCAGGAAAAAACGCATACGCCCTTTTTGGCCAAGTGCATCATTGTGGACGTTCTGCCTCTTTTCCTATGCTTTCAATGCAATTCCAGTCTACCTCCTGAAATCGGTTTCCTGCAATTCTGCCCCACTTTCAAGTCCTCTTGGCAGCCTTACTTCAGTATATTTTTGGACGATAGCTGTCATTTATAACTCTGCAGTTTTGTGAATTACAGTGCCCCTGAGCTCCTTTCTTCAACTCGCTTTATTTTGAGCTGGCCGCAACACCGCAGGATGGCTTCAGGCCCTAATCTTGTTACGGAACGGCACGCTGAGCCTTTGGTTAATTCCTCTTCCTGGTGGGAAATGAGAGTTAAATTTGCCCGTCCAGACACCTCCAGCTAGTCTCTCATTGGTTCTCGCTATTCCTGTTCATCTTCCGCAGAAATTGCAAACTGGGCCAAACAGGAGGTTAAAGGGACTGACTCTCCAAGTCGGGAGAGTGTTAGTAAAGCGTCTGGAATGTTGCACCCGAGTACCAGGGTACGAAAACTGAGACATATTTGAACAGGTCTCCCGATCACATGGTTGATCATACTCTAGGTTCCACATGCATGTTTTAGCTGAAGGAAGAATACCTTAAACCTGGGTAGTTGAAACCCGTGGAATGGGTACCATGCAATATGACTTCAAAGGGTCTTCATTTGCTCACCGAACCTCTCCAATCCTATCACTGCTGCGTTTATGCCCCTGTACACATGCTTGATTCTCTTTCGGAGACATAGCAATCCATAGGTTTTAAGATACTTACTAGTCAGGTACATTCTTAGGCTTTTAATATGCGGTGTTGAGTCCATTTCGTTGAGCAAGGAGTAGCTCTTGTCTATTCCATATTTGGCTTAAGGAACTTTATCTGTGCTCATTTCAATCTATGGTTTTATGCAGCACCCCAACTCACCTTTCCCCTTAAGCAAGCATAAGTTGGTTTTCTAAATTTGAGACCCTGTTCTGTTCTGTAATTCAGTTCCTGTGTAGCCAAGTTTACATTCCGTGTATTACTGATATCTTATGATGTTTCTTTTTCTGTGTGACTTATTTCAGTTAGAATCATCATACCTGAATCCACTCATTGTGCTGCTAAGGGCCTGATGACATAGATTTCATTGCTGAGTGTTATTGCTTTGTAAGTAAATACCACAACTTCTTTATCCATTTTTCACTTTCTGTGATATTGAACTTGTACGGTAAACGAGGTTCTTGTAAACAGAGGCGTCCCAAACTTTGGGGTGGCTGTGTCTTTTTGATTTTAATTTCCCTAAGCTATAGGACCATAAGTGGAAGTGCCCTAGGCTCTGTTGCTTTGTTTTTTAGATGTTTCAGGAAACACCATACACTTCTCCCGAGTGTCTGTTGGCAATTTACATCCCGCCCATCAGCATAACAAGGCTCCCAGTTCTCCATGGCCTGTCCTGCCTTTCTGGATTTTACACTTTTTTCAGATGGCCCTTTTGACCGGGGGGAAGTGAGACTTCATTGTAGTGCAGATTTCCTTTGCAAGCTTGCTTGGTTGGCCAAAAAGGGCGTATGCGTTTTTTCCTGAATATATTCAGGAAAAAACGCATACGCCCTTTTTGGCCAAGTGCATCATTGTGGACGTTCTGCCTCTTTTCCTATGCTTTCAGTGCAATTCCAGTCTACCTCCTGAAATCGGTTTCCTGCAATTCTGCCCCGCTTTCAAGTCCTCTTGGCAGCCTTACTTCAGTATATTTTTGGACGATAGCTGTCATTTATAACTCTGCAGGTTTGTGAATTACAGTGCCCCTGAGCTCCTTTCTTCAACTCGCTTTCTTTTGAGCTGGCCGCAACACCGCAGGATGGCTTCAGGCCCTAATCTGGTTCCGGCACAGCACGCTGAGCCTTTGGTTAATTCCTCTTCCTGGTGGGAAATGAGAGTTAAATTTGCCCGTCCAGACACCTCCAGCTAGTCTCTCATTGGTTCTCGCTATTCCTGTTCATCTTCCGCAGAAATTGCAAACTGGGCCAAACAGGAGGTTAAAGGGACTGACTCTCCAAGTCGGGAGAGTGTTAGTAAAGCGTCTGGAATGTTGCACCCGAGTACCAGGGTACGAAAACTGAGACATATTTGAACACGTCTCCCGATCACATGGTTGATCATACTCTAGGTTCCACATGCATGTTTTAGCTGAAGGAAGAATCCCTGAAACCTGGAGAGTTGAGACCCATAGAATGGGTACCATGCAATATTACTTCAAAGGGTCTTTGTTTGCTCACCGAACCTCTCCAATCCTATCACTGCTGCATTTATGCCCCTGGACACACGCTTGATTCTCTTTTGGAGATATAGCAATCCATAGGTTTTAAGATACTTACTAGTCAGGTACATTCTTAGGCTCTTAAAATGGGGTGTTGTGTCCATTTCGTTGAGCAAGGAGTAGCTCTTGTCTATTCCATATTTGGCTTAAGGAACTTTATCTGTACTCATTTCAATCTCTGGTTTTATGCAGCACCCCAACTCACCTTTACCCTTAAGCAAGCATAAGTTGGTTTTCTAAATTTGAGACCCTGTTCTGTTCTGTAATTCAGTTCCTGTGTAGCCAAGTTTACATTCCGTGTATTACTGATATCTTATGATGTTTCTTTTTCTGTGTGACTTATTTCAGTTAGAATCATCATACCTGAATCCACTCATTGTGCTGCTAAGGGCCTGATGACATAGATTTCATTGCTGAGTCATATTGCTTTGTAAGTAAATACCACAACTTCTTTATCCATTTTTCACTTTCTGCGATGTTGAACTTGTACTGTAAACGAGGTTCTTGTAAACAGAGGCGTTCCAAACTTTGGGGTGGCTGTGTCTTTTTGATTTTAATTTCCCTAAGCTATAGGACCATAAGTGGAAGTGCCCTAGGCTCTGTTGCTTTGTTTTTTAGATGTTTCAGGAAACACCGTACACTTCTCCCGAGTGTCTGTTGGCAATTTACATCCCGCCCATCAGCATAACAAGGCTCCCAGTTCTCCATGGCCTGTCCTGCCTTTCTGGATTTTACACTTTTTTCAGATGGCCCTTTTGACCGGGGGGAAGTGAGACTTCATTGTAGTGCAGATTTCCTTTGCAAGCTTGCTTGGTTGGCCAAAAAGGGCGTATGCGTTTTTTCCTGAATATATTCAGGAAAAAACGCATACGCCCTTTTTGGCCAAGTGCATCATTGTGGACGTTCTGCCTCTTTTCCTATGCTTTCAATGCAATTCCAGTCTACCTCCTGAAATCGGTTTCCTGCAATTCTGCCCCGCTTTCAAGTCCTCTTGGCAGCCTTACTTCAGTATATTTTTGGACGATAGCTGTCATTTATAACTCTGCAGGTTTGTGAATTACAGTGCCCCTGAGCTCCTTTCTTCAACTCGCTTTCTTTTGAGCTGGCCGCAACACCGCAGGATGGCTTCAGGCCCTAATCTGGTTCCGGCACGGCATGCTGAACCTTTGGTTATTTCCTCTTCCTGGTGGGAAATGAGAGTTAAATTTGCCCGTCCAGACACCTCCAGCTAGTCTCTCATTGGTTCTCGCTATTCCTGTTCATCTTCCGCAGAAATTGCAAACTGGGCCAAACAGGAGGTTAAAGGCGCTGACTCTCCAAGTGGGGAGAGTGTTAGTAAAGCGTCTGGAATGTTGCACCCGAGTACCAGGGTACGAAAACTGAGACATATTTGAACATGTCTCCCGATCACATGGTGGATCATACTCTGGGTTCCACATGCATGTTTTAGCTGAAGGAAGAATACCTTAAACCTGGAGAGTTGAGACCCGTGGAATGGGTACCATGCAATATGACTTCAAAGGGTCTTCATTTGCTCACCGAACCTCTCCAATCCTATCACTGCTGCGTTTATGCCCCTGTACACATGCTTGATTCTCTTTCGGAGACATAGCAATCCATAGGTTTTAAGATACTTACTAGTCAGGTACATTCTTAGGCGTTTAATATGTGGTGTTGAGTCCATTTCGTTGAGCAAGGAGTAGCTCTTGTCTATTCCATATTTTGCTTAAGGAACTTTATCTGTGCTCATTTCAATCTCTGTTTTTATGCAGCACCCCAACTCACCTTTCCCCTTAAGCAAGCATAAGTTGGTTTTCTAAATTTGAGACCCTGTTCTGTTCTGTAATTCAGTTCCTGTGTAGCCAAGTTTACATTCCGTGTATTACTGATATCTTATGATGTTTCTTTTTCTGTGTGACTTATTTCAGTTAGAATCATCATACCTGAATCCACTCATTGTGCTGTTAAGGGCCTGATGACATAGATTTCATTGCTGAGTGTTATTGCTTTGTAAGTAAATACCACAACTTCTTTATCCATTATTCACTTTCTGTGATATTGAACTTGTACGGTAAACGAGGTTCTTGTAAACAGAGGCGTCCCAAACTTTGGGGTGGCTGTGTCTTTTTGATTTTAATTTCCCTAAGCTATAGGACCATAAGTGGAAGTGCCCTAGGCTCTGTTGCTTTGTTTTTTAGATGTTTCAGGAAACACCATACACTTCTCCCGAGTGTCTGTTGGCAATTTACATCCCGCCCATCAGCATAACAAGGCTCCCAGTTCTCCATGGCCTGTCCTGCCTTTCTGGATTTTACACTTTTTTCAGATGGCCCTTTTGACCGGGGGGAAGTGAGACTTCATTGTAGTGCAGATTTCCTTTGCAAGCTTGCTTGGTTGGCCAAAAAGGGCGTATGCGTTTTTTCCTGAATATATTCAGGAAAAAACGCATACGCCCTTTTTGGCCAAGTGCATCATTGTGGACGTTCTGCCTCTTTTCCTATGCTTTCAATGCAATTCCAGTCTACCTCCTGAAATCGGTTTCCTGCAATTCTGCCCCGCTTTCAAGTCCTCTTGGCAGCCTTACTTCAGTATATTTTTGGACGATAGCTGTCATTTATAACTCTGCAGGTTTGTGAATTACAGTGCCCCTGAGCTCCTTTCTTCAACTCGCTTTCTTGTGACCTGGCCGCAACACCGCAGGATGGCTTCAGGCCCTAATCTGGTTCCGGCACGGCACGCTGAGCCTTTGGTTAATTCCTCTTCCTGGTGGGAAATGAGAGTTAAATTTGCCCGTCCAGACACCTCCAGCTAGTCTCTCATTGGTTCTCGCTATTCCTGTTCATCTTCCGCAGAAATTGCAAACTGGGCCAAACAGGAGGTTAAAGGGACTGACTCTCCAAGTCGGGAGGGTGTTAGTAAAGCGTCTGGAATGTTGCACCCGAGTACCAGGGTACGAAAACTGAGACATATTTGAACAGGTCTCCCGATCACATGGTTGATCATACTCTAGGTTCCACATGCATGTTTTAGCTGAAGGAAGAATCCCTGAAACCTGGAGAGTTGAGACCCGTGGAATGGGTACCATGCAATATGACTTCAAAGGGTCTTTGTTTGCTCACCGAACCTCTCCAATCCTATCACTGCTGCATTTATGCCCCTGGACACACGCTTGATTCTCTTTTGGAGATATAGCAATCCATAGGTTTTAAGATACTTACTAGTCAGGTACATTCTTAGGCGCTTAATATGGGGTGTTGAGTCCATTTCGTTGAGCAAGGAGTAGCTCTTGTCTATTCCATATTTGGCTTAAGGAACTTTATCTGTGCTCATTTCAATCTCTGGTTTTATGCAGCACCCCAACTCACCTTTACCCTTAAGCAAGCATAAGTTGGTTTTCTAAATTTGAGACCCTGTTCTGTTCTGTAATTCAGTTCCTGTGTAGCCAAGTTTACATTCCGTGTATTACTGATATCTTATGATGTTTCTTTTTCTGTGTGACTTATTTCAGTTAGAATCGTCATACCTGAATCCACTCATTGTGCTGCTAAGGGCCTGATGACATAGATTTCATTGCTGAGTGATATTGCTTTGTAAGTAAATACCACAAATTCTTTATCCATTTTTCACTTTCTGCGATGTTGAACTTGTACTGTAAACGAGGTTCTTGTAAACAGAGGCGTCCCAAACTTTGGGGTGGCTGTGTCTTTTTGATTTTAATTTCCCTAAGCTATAGGACCATAAGTGGAAGTGCCCTAGGCTCTGTTGCTTTGTTTTTTAGATGTTTCAGGAAACACCGTACACTTCTCCCGAGTGTCTGTTGGCAATTTACATCCCGCCCATCAGCATAACAAGGCTCCCAGTTCTCCATGGCCTGTCCTGCCTTTCTGGATTTTACACTTTTTTCAGATTGCCCTTTTGACCGGGGGGAAGTGAGACTTCATTGTAGTGCAGATTTCCTTTGCAAGCTTGCTTGGTTGGCCAAAAAGGGCGTATGCGTTTTTTCCTGAATATATTCAGGAAAAAACGCATACGCACTTTTTGGCCAAGTGCATCATTGTGGACGTTCTGCCTCTTTTCCTATGCTTTCAATGCAATTCCAGTCTACCTCCTGAAATCGGTTTCCTGCAATTCTGCCCCGCTTTCAAGTCCTCTTGGCAGCCTTATTTCAGTATATTTTTGGACGATAGCTGTCATTTATAACTCTGCAGGTTTGTGAATTACAGTGCCCCTGAGCTCCTTTCTTCAACTCGCTTTCTTTTGAGCTGGCCGCAACACCGCAGGATGGCTTCAGGCCCTAATCTTGTTCCGGCACGGCACGCTGAGCCTTTGGTTAATTCCTCTTCCTGGTGGGAAATGAGAGTTAAATTTGCCCGTCCAGACACCTCCAGCTAGTCTCTCATTGGTTCTCGCTATTCCTGTTCATCTTCCGCAGAAATTGCAAACTGGGCCAAACAGGAGGTTAAAGGGACTGACTCTCCAAGTCGGGAGAGTGTTAGTAAAGCGTCTGGAATGTTGCACCCGAGTAAAAGGGTACGAAAACTGAGACATATTTGAACAGGTCTCCCGATCACATGGTTGATCATACTCTAGGTTCCACATGCATGTTTTAGCTGAAGGAAGAATACCTTAAACCTGGGTAGTTGAAACCCGTGGAATGGGTACCATGCAATATGACTTCAAAGGGTCTTCATTTGCTCACCGAACCTCTCCAATCCTATCACTGCTGCGTTTATGCCCCTGTACACATGCTTGATTCTCTTTCGGAGACATAGCAATCCATAGGTTTTAAGATACTTACTAGTCAGGTACATTCTTAGGCGTTTAATATGTGGTGTTCAGTCCATTTCGTTGAGCAAGGAGTAGCTCTTGTCTATTCCATATTTTGCTTAAGGAACTTTATCTGTGCTCATTTCAATCTCTGGTTTTATGCAGCACCCCAACTCACCTTTCCCCTTAAGCAAGCATAAGTTGGTTTTCTAAATTTGAGACCCTGTTCTGTTCTGTAATTCAGTTCCTGTGTAGCCAAGTTTACATTCCGTGTATTACTGATATCTTATGATGTTTCTTTTTCTGTGTGACTTATTTCAGTTAGAATCATCATACCTGAATCCACTCATTGTGCTGTTAAGGGCCTGATGACATAGATTTCATTGCTGAGTGTTATTGCTTTGTAAGTAAATACCACAACTTCTTTATCCATTTTTCACTTTCTGTGATATTGAACTTGTACGGTAAACGAGGTTCTTGTAAACAGAAGCGTCCCAAACTTTGGGGTGGCTGTGTCTTTTTGATTTTAATTTCCCTAAGCTATAGGACCATAAGTGGAAGTGCCCTAGGCTCTGTTGCTTTGTTTTTTAAATGTTTCAGGAAACACCGTACACTTCTCCCGAGTGTCTGTTGGCAATTTACATCCCGCCCATCAGCATAACAAGGCTCCCAGTTCTCCATGGCCTGTCCTGCCTTTCTGGATTTTACACTTTTTTCAGATGGCCCTTTTGACCGGGGGGAAGTGAGACTTCATTGTAGTGCAGATTTCCTTTGCAAGCTTGCTTGGTTGGCCAAAAAGGGCGTATGCGTTTTTTCCTGAATATATTCAGGAAAAAACGCATACGCCCTTTTTGGCCAAGTGCATCATTGTGGACGTTCTGCCTCTTTTCCTATGCTTTCAATGCAATTCCAGTCTACCTCCTGAAATCGGTTTCCTGCAATTCTGCCCCGCTTTCAAGTCCTCTTGGCAGCCTTACTTCAGTATATTTTTGGACGATAGCTGTCATTTATAACTCTGCAGGTTTGTGAATTACAGTGCCCCTGAGCTCCTTTCTTCAACTCGCTTTCTTGTGACCTGGCCGCAACACCGCAGGATGGCTTCAGGCCCTAATCTGGTTCCGGCACGGCACGCTGAGCCTTTGGTTAATTCCTCTTCCTGGTGGGAAATGAGAGTTAAATTTGCCCGTCCAGACACCTCCAGCTAGTCTCTCATTGGTTCTCGCTATTCCTGTTCATCTTCCGCAGAAATTGCAAACTGGGCCAAACAGGAGGTTAAAGGGACTGACTCTCCAAGTCGGGAGGGTGTTAGTAAAGCGTCTGGAATGTTGCACCCGAGTACCAGGGTACGAAAACTGAGACATATTTGAACAGGTCTCCCGATCACATGGTTGATCATACTCTAGGTTCCACATGCATGTTTTAGCTGAAGGAAGAATCCCTGAAACCTGGAGAGTTGAGACCCGTGGAATGGGTACCATGCAATATGACTTCAAAGGGTCTTTGTTTGCTCACCGAACCTCTCCAATCCTATCACTGCTGCATTTATGCCCCTGGACACACGCTTGATTCTCTTTTGGAGATATAGCAATCCATAGGTTTTAAGATACTTACTAGTCAGGTACATTCTTAGGCGCTTAATATGGGGTGTTGAGTCCATTTCGTTGAGCAAGGAGTAGCTCTTGTCTATTCCATATTTGGCTTAAGGAACTTTATCTGTGCTCATTTCAATCTCTGGTTTTATGCAGCACCCCAACTCACCTTTACCCTTAAGCAAGCATAAGTTGGTTTTCTAAATTTGAGACCCTGTTCTGTTCTGTAATTCAGTTCCTGTGTAGCCAAGTTTACATTCCGTGTATTACTGATATCTTATGATGTTTCTTTTTCTGTGTGACTTATTTCAGTTAGAATCGTCATACCTGAATCCACTCATTGTGCTGCTAAGGGCCTGATGACATAGATTTCATTGCTGAGTGATATTGCTTTGTAAGTAAATACCACAAATTCTTTATCCATTTTTCACTTTCTGCGATGTTGAACTTGTACTGTAAACGAGGTTCTTGTAAACAGAGGCGTCCCAAACTTTGGGGTGGCTGTGTCTTTTTGATTTTAATTTCCCTAAGCTATAGGACCATAAGTGGAAGTGCCCTAGGCTCTGTTGCTTTGTTTTTTAGATGTTTCAGGAAACACCGTACACTTCTCCCGAGTGTCTGTTGGCAATTTACATCCCGCCCATCAGCATAACAAGGCTCCCAGTTCTCCATGGCCTGTCCTGCCTTTCTGGATTTTACACTTTTTTCAGATTGCCCTTTTGACCGGGGGGAAGTGAGACTTCATTGTAGTGCAGATTTCCTTTGCAAGCTTGCTTGGTTGGCCAAAAAGGGCGTATGCGTTTTTTCCTGAATATATTCAGGAAAAAACGCATACGCACTTTTTGGCCAAGTGCATCATTGTGGACGTTCTGCCTCTTTTCCTATGCTTTCAATGCAATTCCAGTCTACCTCCTGAAATCGGTTTCCTGCAATTCTGCCCCGCTTTCAAGTCCTCTTGGCAGCCTTACTTCAGTATATTTTTGGACGATAGCTGTCATTTATAACTCTGCAGGTTTGTGAATTACAGTGCCCCTGAGCTCCTTTCTTCAACTCGCTTTCTTTTGAGCTGGCCGCAACACCGCAGGATGGCTTCAGGCCCTAATCTTGTTCCGGCACGGCACGCTGAGCCTTTGGTTAATTCCTCTTCCTGGTGGGAAATGAGAGTTAAATTTGCCCGTCCAGACACCTCCAGCTAGTCTCTCATTGGTTCTCGCTATTCCTGTTCATCTTCCGCAGAAATTGCAAACTGGGCCAAACAGGAGGTTAAAGGGACTGACTCTCCAAGTCGGGAGAGTGTTAGTAAAGCGTCTGGAATGTTGCACCCGAGTACCAGGGTACGAAAACTGAGACATATTTGAACAGGTATCCCGATCACATGGTTGATCATACTCTAGGTTCCACATGCATGTTTTAGCTGAAGGAAGAATACCTTAAACCTGGGTAGTTGAAACCCGTGGAATGGGTACCATGCAATATGACTTCAAAGGGTCTTCATTTGCTCACCGAACCTCTCCAATCCTATCACTGCTGCGTTTATGCCCCTGTACACATGCTTGATTCTCTTTCGGAGACATAGCAATCCATAGGTTTTAAGATACTTACTAGTCAGGTACATTATTAGGCTTTTAATATGCGGTGTTGAGTCCATTTCGTTGAGCAAGGAGTAGCTCTTGTCTATTCCATATTTGGCTTAAGGAACTTTATCTGTGCTCATTTCAATCTATGGTTTTATGCAGCACCCAAACTCACCTTTCCCCTTAAGCAAGCATAAGTTGGTTTTCTAAATTTGAGACCCTGTTCTGTTCTGTAATTCAGTTCCTGTGTAGCCAAGTTTACATTCCGTGTATTACTGATATCTTATGATGTTTCTTTTTCTGTGTGACTTATTTCAGTTAGAATCATCATACCTGAATCCACTCATTGTGCTGCTAAGGGCCTGATGACATAGATTTCATTGCTGAGTGTTATTGCTTTGTAAGTAAATACCACAACTTCTTTATCCATTTTTCACTTTCTGTGATATTGAACTTGTACGGTAAACGAGGTTCTTGTAAATAGAGGCGTCCCAAACTTTGGGGTGGCTGTGTCTTTTTGATTTTAATTTCCCTAAGCTATAGGACCATAAGTGGAAGTGCCCTAGGCTCTGTTGCTTTGTTTTTTAGATGTTTCAGGAAACACCGTACACTTCTCCCGAGTGTGTGTTGGCAATTTACATCCCGCCCATCAGCATAACAAGGCTCCCAGTTCTCCATGGCCTGTCCTGCCTTTCTGGATTTTACACTTTTTTCAGATGGCCCTTTTGACCGGGGGGAAGTGAGACTTCATTGTAGTGCAGATTTCCTTTGCAAGCTTGCTTGGTTGGCCAAAAAGGGCGTATGCGTTTTTTCCTGAATATATTCAGGAAAAAACGCATACGCCCTTTTTGGCCAAGTGCATCATTGTGGACGTTCTGCCTCTTTTCCTATGCTTTCAATGCAATTCCAGTCTACCTCCTGAAATCGGTTTCCTGCAATTCTGCCCCGCTTTCAAGTCCTCTTGGCAGCCTTACTTCAGTATATTTTTGGACGATAGCTGTCATTTATAAGTCTGCAGGTTTGTGAATTACAGTGCCCCTGAGCTCCTTTCTTCAACTCGCTTTCTTTTGAGCTGGCCACAACACCGCAGGATGGCTTCAGGCCCTAATCTTGTTCCGGCACGGCACGCTGAGCCTTTGGTTAATTCCTCTTCCTGGTGGGAAATGAGAGTTAAATTTGCCCGTCCAGACACCTCCAGCTAGTCTCTCATTGGTTCTCGCTATTCCTGTTCATCTTCCGCAGAAATTGCAAACTGGGCCAAACAGGAGGTTAAAGGGACTGACTCTCCAAGTCGGGAGAGTGTTAGTAAAGCGTCTGGAATGTTGCACCCGAGTAAAAGGGTACGAAAACTGAGACATATTTGAACAGGTCTCCCGATCACATGGTTGATCATACTCTAGGTTCCACATGCATGTTTTAGCTGAAGGAAGAATACCTTAAACCTGGGTAGTTGAAACCCGTGGAATGGGTACCATGCAATATGACTTCAAAGGGTCTTCATTTGCTCACCGAACCTCTCCAATCCTATCACTGCTGCGTTTATGCCCCTGTACACATGCTTGATTCTCTTTCGGAGACATAGCAATCCATAGGTTTTAAGATACTTACTAGTCAGGTACATTCTTAGGCTTTTAATATGCGGTGTTGAGTCCATTTCGTTGAGCAAGGAGTAGCTCTTGTCTATTCCATATTTGGCTTAAGGAACTTTATCTGTGCTCATTTCAATCTCTGGTTTTATGCAGCACCCCAACTCACCTTTACCCTTAAGCAAGCATAAGTTGGTTTTCTAAATTTGAGACCCTGTTCTGTTCTGTAATTCAGTTCCTGTGTAGCCAAGTTTACATTCCGTGTATTACTGATATCTTATGATGTTTCTTTTTCTGTGTGACTTATTTCAGTTAGAATCATCATACCTGAATCCACTCATTGTGCTGTTAAGGGCCTGATGACATAGATTTCATTGCTGAGTGTTATTGCTTTGTAAGTAAATACCACAACTTCTTTATCCATTTTTCACTTTCTGTGATATTGAACTTGTACGGTAAACGAGGTTCTTGTAAACAGAGGCGTCCCAAACTTTGGGGTGGCTGTGTCTTTTTGATTTTAATTTCCCTAAGCTATAGGACCATAAGTGGAAGTGCCCTAGGCTCTGTTGCTTTGTTTTTTAGATGTTTCAGGAAACACCATACACTTCTCCCGAGTGTCTGTTGGCAATTTACATCCCGCCCATCAGCATAACAAGGCTCCCAGTTCTCCATGGCCTGTCCTGCTTTTCTGGATTTTACACTTTTTACAGATGGCCCTTTTGACCGGGGGGAAGTGAGACTTCATTGTAGTGCAGATTTCCTTTGCAAGCTTGCTTGGTTGGCCAAAAAGGGCGTATGCGTTTTTTCCTGAATATATTCAGGAAAAAACGCATACGCCCTTTTTGACCAAGTGCATCATTGTGGACGTTCTGCCTCTTTTCCTATGCTTTCAATGCAATTCCAGTCTACCTCCTGAAATCGGTTTCCTGCAATTCTGCCCCGCTTTCAAGTCCTCTTGGCAGCCTTACTTCAGTATATTTTTGGACGATAGCTGTCATTTATAACTCTGCAGGTTTGTGAATTACAGTGCCCCTGAGCTCCTTTCTTCAACTCGCTTTCTTTTGAGCTGGCCGCAACACCGCAGGATGGCTTCAGGCCCTAATCTTGTTCCGGCACGGCACGCTGAGCCTTTGGTTAATTCCTCTTCCTGGTGGGAAATGAGAGTTAAATTTGCCCAACCAGACACCTCCAGCTAGTCTCTCATTGGTTCTCGCTATTCCTGTTCATCTTCCGCAGAAATTGCAAACTGGGCCAAACAGGAGGTTAAAGGGACTGACTCTCCAAGTCGGGAGAGTGTTAGTAAAGCGTCTGGAATGTTGCACCCGAGTACCAGGGTACGAAAACTGAGACATATTTGAACAGGTATCCCGATCACATGGTTGATCATACTCTAGGTTCCACATGCATGTTTTAGCTGAAGGAAGAATACCTTAAACCTGGGTAGTTGAAACCCGTGGAATGGGTACCATGCAATATGACTTCAAAGGGTCTTCATTTGCTCACCGAACCTCTCCAATCCTATCACTGCTGCGTTTATGCCCCTGTACACATGCTTGATTCTCTTTTGGAGACATAGCAATCCATAGGTTTTAAGATACTTACTAGTCAGGTACATTCTTAGGCGTTTAATATGCGGTGTTGAGTCCATTTCGTTGAGCAAGGAGTAGCTCTTGTCTATTCCATATTTGGCTTAAGGAACTTTATCTGTGCTCATTTCAATCTCTGGTTTTATGCAGCACCCCAACTCACCTTTACCCTTAAGCAAGCATAAGTTGGTTTTCTAAATTTGAGACCCTGTTCTGTTCTGTAATTCAGTTCCTGTGTAGCCAAGTTTACATTCCGTGTATTACTGATATCTTATGATGTTTCTTTTTCTGTGTGACTTATTTCAGTTAGAATCATCATACCTGAATCCACTCATTGTGCTGCTAAGGGCCTGATGACATAGATTTCATTGCTGAGTCATATTGCTTTGTAAGTAAATACCACAACTTCTTTATCCATTTTTCACTTTCTGCGATGTTGAACTTGTACTGTAAACGAGGTTCTTGTAAACAGAGGCGTTCCAAACTTTGGGGTGGCTGTGTCTTTTTGATTTTAATTTCCCTAAGCTATAGGACCATAAGTGGAAGTGCCCTAGGCTCTGTTGCTTTGTTTTTTAGATGTTTCAGGAAACACCGTACACTTCTCCCGAGTGGCTGTTGGCAATTTACATCCCGCCCATCAGCATAACAAGGCTCCCAGTTCTCCATGGCCTGTCCTGCCTTTCTGGATTTTACACTTTTTTCAGATGGCCCTTTTGACCGGGGGGAAGTGAGACTTCATTGTAGTGCAGATTTCCTTTGCAAGCTTGCTTGGTTGGCCAAAAATGGCGTATGCGTTTTTTCCTGAATATATTCAGGAAAAAACGCATACGCCCTTTTTGGCCAAGTGCATCATTGTGGACGTTCTGCCTCTTTTCCTATGCTTTCAATGCAATTCCAGTCTACCTCCTGAAATCGGTTTCCTGCAATTCTGCCCCGCTTTCAAGTCCTCTTGGCAGCCTTACTTCAGTATATTTTTGGACGATAGCTGTCATTTATAACTCTGCAGGTTTGTGAATTACAGTGCCCCTGAGCTCCTTTCTTCAACTCGCTTTCTTTTGAGCTGGCCGCAACACCGCAGGATGGCTTCAGGCCCTAATCTTGTTACGGAACGGCACGCTGAGCCTTTGGTTAATTCCTCTTCCTGGTGGGAAATGAGAGTTAAATTTGCCCGTCCAGACACCTCCAGCTAGTCTCTCATTGGTTCTCGCTATTCCTGTTCATCTTCCGCAGAAATTGCAAACTGGGCCAAACAGGAGGTTAAAGGGACTGACTCTCCAAGTCGGGAGAGTGTTAGTAAAGCGTCTGGAATGTTGCACCCGAGTACCAGGGTACGAAAACTGAGACATATTTGAACAGGTCTCCCGATCACATGGTTGATCATACTCTAGGTTCCACATGCATGTTTTAGCTGAAGGAAGAATACCTTAAACCTGGGTAGTTGAAACCCGTGGAATGGGTACCATGCAATATGACTTCAAAGGGTCTTCATTTGCTCACCGAACCTCTCCAATCCTATCACTGCTGCGTTTATGCCCCTGTACACATGCTTGATTCTCTTTCGGAGACATAGCAATCCATAGGTTTTAAGATACTTACTAGTCAGGTACATTCTTAGGCTTTTAATATGCGGTGTTGAGTCCATTTCGTTGAGCAAGGAGTAGCTCTTGTCTATTCCATATTTGGCTTAAGGAACTTTATCTGTGCTCATTTCAATCTATGGTTTTATGCAGCACCCCAACTCACCTTTCCCCTTAAGCAAGCATAAGTTGGTTTTCTAAATTTGAGACCCTGTTCTGTTCTGTAATTCAGTTCCTGTGTAGCCAAGTTTACATTCCGTGTATTACTGATATCTTATGATGTTTCTTTTTCTGTGTGACTTATTTCAGTTAGAATCATCATACCTGAATCCACTCATTGTGCTGCTAAGGGCCTGATGACATAGATTTCATTGCTGAGTGTTATTGCTTTGTAAGTAAATACCACAACTTCTTTATCCATTTTTCACTTTCTGTGATATTGAACTTGTACGGTAAACGAGGTTCTTGTAAACAGAGGCGTCCCAAACTTTGGGGTGGCTGTGTCTTTTTGATTTTAATTTCCCTAAGCTATAGGACCATAAGTGGAAGTGCCCTAGGCTCTGTTGCTTTGTTTTTTAGATGTTTCAGGAAACACCATACACTTCTCCCGAGTGTCTGTTGGCAATTTACATCCCGCCCATCAGCATAACAAGGCTCCCAGTTCTCCATGGCCTGTCCTGCCTTTCTGGATTTTACACTTTTTTCAGATGGCCCTTTTGACCGGGGGGAAGTGAGACTTCATTGTAGTGCAGATTTCCTTTGCAAGCTTGCTTGGTTGGCCAAAAAGGGCGTATGCGTTTTTTCCTGAATATATTCAGGAAAAAACGCATACGCCCTTTTTGGCCAAGTGCATCATTGTGGACGTTCTGCCTCTTTTCCTATGCTTTCAGTGCAATTCCAGTCTACCTCCTGAAATCGGTTTCCTGCAATTCTGCCCCGCTTTCAAGTCCTCTTGGCAGCCTTACTTCAGTATATTTTTGGACGATAGCTGTCATTTATAACTCTGCAGGTTTGTGAATTACAGTGCCCCTGAGCTCCTTTCTTCAACTCGCTTTCTTTTGAGCTGGCCGCAACACCGCAGGATGGCTTCAGGCCCTAATCTGGTTCCGGCACGGCACGCTGAGCCTTTGGTTAATTCCTCTTCCTGGTGGGAAATGAGAGTTAAATTTGCCCGTCCAGACACCTCCAGCTAGTCTCTCATTGGTTCTCGCTATTCCTGTTCATCTTCCGCAGAAATTGCAAACTGGGCCAACAGGAGGTTAAAGGGACTGACTCTCCAAGTCGGAAGAGTGTTAGTAAAGCGTCTGGAATGTTGCACCCGAGTACCAGGGTACAAAAACTGAGACATATTTGAACAGGTCTCCCGATCACATGGTTGATCATACTCTAGGTTCCACATGCATGTTTTAGCTGAAGGAAGAATCCCTGAAACCTGGAGAGTTGAGACCCATAGAATGGGTACCATGCAATATTACTTCAAAGGGTCTTTGTTTGCTCACCGAACCTCTCCAATCCTATCACTGCTGCATTTATGCCCCTGGACACATGCTTGATTCTCTTTTGGAGATATAGCAATCCATAGGTTTTAAGATACTTACTAGTCAGGTACATTCTTAGGCTCTTAAAATGGGGTGTTGAGTCCATTTCGTTGAGCAAGGAGTAGCTCTTGTCTATTCCATATTTGGCTTAAGGAACTTTATCTGTGCTCATTTCAATCTCTGGTTTTATGCAGCACCCCAACTCACCTTTACCCTTAAGCAAGCATAAGTTGGTTTTCTAAATTTGAGACCCTGTTCTGTTCTGTAATTCAGTTCCTGTGTAGCCAAGTTTACATTCCGTGTATTACTGATATCTTATGATGTTTCTTTTTCTGTGTGACTTATTTCAGTTAGAATCATCATACCTGAATCCACTCATTGTGCTGCTAAGGGCCTGATGACATAGATTTCATTGCTGAGTCATATTGCTTTGTAAGTAAATACCACAACTTCTTTATCCATTTTTCACTTTCTGCGATGTTGAACTTGTACTGTAAACGAGGTTCTTGTAAACAGAGGCGTTCCAAACTTTGGGGTGGCTGTGTCTTTTTGATTTTAATTTCCCTAAGCTATAGGACCATAAGTGGAAGTGCCCTAGGCTCTGTTGCTTTGTTTTATAGATGTTTCAGGAAACACCGTACACTTCTCCCGAGTGGCTGTTGGCAATTTACATCCCGCCCATCAGCATAACAAGGCTCCCAGTTCTCCATGGCCTGTCCTGCCTTTCTGGATTTTACACTTTTTTCAGATGGCCCTTTTGACCGGGGGGAAGTGAGACTTCATTGTAGTGCAGATTTCCTTTGCAAGCTTGCTTGGTTGTCCAAAAAGGGCGTATGCGTTTTTTCCTGAATATATTCAGGAAAAAACGCATACGCCCTTTTTGGCCAAGTGCATCATTGTGGACGTTCTGCCTCTTTTCCTATGCTTTCAATGCAATTCCAGTCTACCTCCTGAAATCGGTTTCCTGCAATTCTGCCCCGCTTTCAAGTCCTCTTGGCAGCGTTACTTCAGTATATTTTTGGACGATAGCTGTCATTTATAACTCTGCAGGTTTGTGAATTACAGTGCCCCTGAGCTCCTTTCTTCAACTCGCTTTCTTTTGAGCTGGCCGCAACACCGCAGGATGGCTTCAGGCCCTAATCTTGTTACGGAACGGCACGCTGAGCCTTTGGTTAATTCCTCTTCCTGGTGGGAAATGAGAGTTAAATTTGCCCGTCCAGACACCTCCAGCTAGTCTCTCATTGGTTCTCGCTATTCCTGTTCATCTTCCGCAGAAATTGCAAACTGGGCCAAACAGGAGGTTAAAGGGACTGACTCTCCAAGTCGGGAGAGTGTTAGTAAAGCGTCTGGAATGTTGCACCCGAGTACCAGGGTACGAAAACTGAGACATATTTGAACAGGTCTCCCGATCACATGGTTGATCATACTCTAGGTTCCACATGCATGTTTTAGCTGAAGGAAGAATACCTTAAACCTGGGTAGTTGAAACCCGTGGAATGGGTACCATGCAATATGACTTCAAAGGGTCTTCATTTGCTCACCGAACCTCTCCAATCCTATCACTGCTGCGTTTATGCCCCTGTACACATGCTTGATTCTCTTTCGGAGACATAGCAATCCATAGGTTTTAAGATACTTACTAGTCAGGTACATTCTTAGGCTTTTAATATGCGGTGTTGAGTCCATTTCGTTGAGCAAGGAGTAGCTCTTGTCTATTCCATATTTGGCTTAAGGAACTTTATCTGTGCTCATTTCAATCTATGGTTTTATGCAGCACCCCAACTCACCTTTCCCCTTAAGCAAGCATAAGTTGGTTTTCTAAATTTGAGACCCTGTTCTGTTCTGTAATTCAGTTCCTGTGTAGCCAAGTTTACATTCCGTGTATTACTGATATCTTATGATGTTTCTTTTTCTGTGTGACTTATTTCAGTTAGAATCATCATACCTGAATCCACTCATTGTGCTGCTAAGGGCCTGATGACATAGATTTCATTGCTGAGTGTTATTGCTTTGTAAGTAAATACCACAACTTCTTTATCCATTTTTCACTTTCTGTGATATTGAACTTGTACGGTAAACGAGGTTCTTGTAAACAGAGGCGTCCCAAACTTTGGGGTGGCTGTGTCTTTTTGATTTTAATTTCCCTAAGCTATAGGACCATAAGTGGAAGTGCCCTAGGCTCTGTTGCTTTGTTTTTTACATGTTTCAGGAAACACCATACACTTCTCCCGAGTGTCTGTTGGCAATTTACATCCCGCCCATCAGCATAACAAGGCTCCCAGTTCTCCATGGCCTGTCCTGCCTTTCTGGATTTTACACTTTTTTCAGATGGCCCTTTTGACCGGGGGCAAGTGAGACTTCATTGTAGTGCAGATTTCCTTTGCAAGCTTGCTTGGTTGGCCAAAAAGGGCGTATGCGTTTTTTCCTGAATATATTCAGGAAAAAACGCATACGCCCTTTTTGGCCAAGTGCATCATTGTGGACGTTCTGCCTCTTTTCCTATGCTTTCAGTGCAATTCCAGTCTACCTCCTGAAATCGGTTTCCTGCAATTCTGCCCCGCTTTCAAGTCCTCTTGGCAGCCTTACTTCAGTATATTTTTGGACGATAGCTGTCATTTATAACTCTGCAGGTTTGTGAATTACAGTGCCCCTGAGCTCCTTTCTTCAACTCGCTTTCTTTTGAGCTGGCCGCAACACCGCAGGATGGCTTCAGGCCCTAATCTGGTTCCGGCACGGCACGCTGAGCCTTTGGTTAATTCCTCTTCCTGGTGGGAAATGAGAGTTAAATTTGCCCGTCCAGACACCTCCAGCTAGTCTCTCATTGGTTCTCGCTATTCCTGTTCATCTTCCGCAGAAATTGCAAACTGGGCCAAACAGGAGGTTAAAGGGACTGACTCTCCAAGTCGGGAGAGTGTTAGTAAAGCGTCTGGAATGTTGCACCCGAGTACCAGGGTACAAAAACTGAGACATATTTGAACAGGTCTCCCGATCACATGGTTGATCATACTCTAGGTTCCACATGCATGTTTTAGCTGAAGGAAGAATCCCTGAAACCTGGAGAGTTGAGACCCATAGAATGGGTACCATGCAATATTACTTCAAAGGGTCTTTGTTTGCTCACCGAACCTCTCCAATCCTATCACTGCTGCATTTATGCCCCTGGACACATGCTTGATTCTCTTTTGGAGATATAGCAATCCATAGGTTTTAAGATACTTACTAGTCAGGTACATTCTTAGGCTCTTAAAATGGGGTGTTGAGTCCATTTCGTTGAGCAAGGAGTAGCTCTTGTCTATTCCATATTTGGCTTAAGGAACTTTATCTGTGCTCATTTCAATCTCTGGTTTTATGCAGCACCCCAACTCACCTTTACCCTTAAGCAAGCATAAGTTGGTTTTCTAAATTTGAGACCCTGTTCTGTTCTGTAATTCAGTTCCTGTGTAGCCAAGTTTACATTCCGTGTATTACTGATATCTTATGATGTTTCTTTTTCTGTGTGACTTATTTCAGTTAGAATCATCATACCTGAATCCACTCATTGTGCTGCTAAGGGCCTGATGACATAGATTTCATTGCTGAGTCATATTGCTTTGTAAGTAAATACCACAACTTCTTTATCCATTTTTCACTTTCTGCGATGTTGAACTTGTACTGTAAACGAGGTTCTTGTAAACAGAGGCGTTCCAAACTTTGGGGTGGCTGTGTCTTTTTGATTTTAATTTCCCTAAGCTATAGGACCATAAGTGGAAGTGCCCTAGGCTCTGTTGCTTTGTTTTATAGATGTTTCAGGAAACACCGTACACTTCTCCCGAGTGGCTGTTGGCAATTTACATCCCGCCCATCAGCATAACAAGGCTCCCAGTTCTCCATGGCCTGTCCTGCCTTTCTGGATTTTACACTTTTTTCAGATGGCCCTTTTGACCGGGGGGAAGTGAGACTTCATTGTAGTGCAGATTTCCTTTGCAAGCTTGCTTGGTTGTCCAAAAAGGGCGTATGCGTTTTTTCCTGAATATATTCAGGAAAAAACGCATACGCCCTTTTTGGCCAAGTGCATCATTGTGGACGTTCTGCCTCTTTTCCTATGCTTTCAATGCAATTCCAGTCTACCTCCTGAAATCGGTTTCCTGCAATTCTGCCCCGCTTTCAAGTCCTCTTGGCAGCGTTACTTCAGTATATTTTTGGACGATAGCTGTCATTTATAACTCTGCAGGTTTGTGAATTACAGTGCCCCTGAGCTCCTTTCTTCAACTCGCTTTCTTTTGAGCTGGCCGCAACACCGCAGGATGGCTTCAGGCCCTAATCTTGTTACGGAACGGCACGCTGAGCCTTTGGTTAATTCCTCTTCCTGGTGGGAAATGAGAGTTAAATTTGCCCGTCCAGACACCTCCAGCTAGTCTCTCATTGGTTCTCGCTATTCCTGTTCATCTTCCGCAGAAATTGCAAACTGGGCCAAACAGGAGGTTAAAGGGACTGACTCTCCAAGTCGGGAGAGTGTTAGTAAAGCGTCTGGAATGTTGCACCCGAGTACCAGGGTACGAAAACTGAGACATATTTGAACAGGTCTCCCGATCACATGGTTGATCATACTCTAGGTTCCACATGCATGTTTTAGCTGAAGGAAGAATACCTTAAACCTGGGTAGTTGAAACCCGTGGAATGGGTACCATGCAATATGACTTCAAAGGGTCTTCATTTGCTCACCGAACCTCTCCAATCCTATCACTGCTGCGTTTATGCCCCTGTACACATGCTTGATTCTCTTTCGGAGACATAGCAATCCATAGGTTTTAAGATACTTACTAGTCAGGTACATTCTTAGGCTTTTAATATGCGGTGTTGAGTCCATTTCGTTGAGCAAGGAGTAGCTCTTGTCTATTCCATATTTGGCTTAAGGAACTTTATCTGTGCTCATTTCAATCTCTGGTTTTATGCAGCACCCCAACTCACCTTTCCCCTTAAGCAAGCATAAGTTGGTTTTCTAAATTTGAGACCCTGTTCTGTTCTGTAATTCAGTTCCTGTGTAGCCAAGTTTACATTCCGTGTATTACTGATATCTTATGATGTTTCTTTTTCTGTGTGACTTATTTCAGTTAGAATCATCATACCTGAATCCACTCATTGTGCTGCTAAGGGCCTGATGACATAGATTTCATTGCTGAGTGATATTGCTTTGTAAGTAAATACCACAACTTCTTTATCCATTTTTCACTTTCTGCGATGTTGAACTTGTACTGTAAACGAGGTTCTTGTAAACAGAGGCGTCCCAAACTTTGGGGTGGCTGTGTCTTTTTGATTTTAATTTCCCTAAGCTATAGGACCATAAGTGGAAGTGCCCTAGGCTCTGTTGCTTTGTTTTTTAGATGTTTCAGGAAACACCATACACTTCTCCCGAGTGTCTGTTGGCAATTTACATCCCGCCCATCAGCATAACAAGGCTCCCAGTTCTCCATGGCCTGTCCTGCCTTTCTGGATTTTACACTTTTTTCAGATGGCCCTTTTGACCGGGGGGAAGTGAGACTTCATTGTAGTGCAGATTTCCTTTGCAAGCTTGCTTGGTTGGCCAAAAAGGGCGTATGCGTTTTTTCCTGAATATATTCAGGAAAAAACACATACGCCCTTTTTGGCCAAGTGCATCATTGTGGACGTTCTGCCTCTTTTCCTATGCTTTCAATGCAATTCCAGTCTACCTCCTGAAATCGGTTTCCTGCAATTTTGCCCCGCTTTCAAGTCCTCTTGGCAGCCTTACTTCAGTATATTTTTGGACGATAGCTGTCATTTATAAGTCTGCAGGTTTGTGAATTACAGTGCCCCTGAGCTCCTTTCTTCAACTCGCTTTCTTTTGAGCTGGCCGCAACACCGCAGGATGGCTTCAGGCCCTAATCTGGTTCCGGCACGGCACGCTGAGCCTTTGGTTAATTCCTCTTCCTGGTGGGAAATGAGAGTTAAATTTGCCCGTCCAGACACCTCCAGCTAGTCTCTCATTGGTTCTCGCTATTCCTGTTCATCTTCCACAGAAATTGCAAACTGGGCCAAACAGGAGGTTAAAGGGACTGACTCTCCAAGTTGGGAGGGTGTTAGTAAAGCGTCTGGAATGTTGCACCCGAGTACCAGGGTACGAAAACTGAGACATATTTGAACACGTCTCCCGATCACATGGTTGATCATACTCTAGGTTCCACATGCATGTTTTACCTGAAGGAAGAATACCTTAAACCTGGGTAGTTGAAACCCGTGGAATGGGTACCATGCAATATGACTTCAAAGGGTCTTTGTTTGCTCACCGAACATCTCCAATCCTATCACTGCTGCGTTTATGCCCCTGTACACATGCTTGATTCTCTTTCGGAGACATAGCAATCCATAGGTTTTAAGATACTTACTAGTCAGGTACATTCTTAGGCATTTAATATGCGGTGTTGAGTCCATTTCGTTGAGCAAGGAGTAGCTCTTGTCTATTCCATATTTGGCTTAAGGAACTTTATCTGTGCTCATTTCAATCTCTGGTTTTATGCAGCACCCCAACTCACCTTTACCCTTAAGCAAGCATAAGTTGGTTTTCTAAATTTGAGACCCTGTTCTGTTCTGTAATTCAGTTCCTGTGTAGCCAAGTTTACATTCCGTGTATTACTGATATCTTATGATGTTTCTTTTTCTGTGTGACTTATTTCAGTTAGAATCATCATACCTGAATCCACTCATTGTGCTGCTAAGGGCCTGATGACATAGATTTCATTGCTGAGTGATATTGCTTTGTAAGTAAATACCACAACTTCTTTATCCATTTTTCACTTTCTGCAATGTTGAACTTGTACGGTAAACAAGGTTCTTGTAAACAGAGGCGTCCCAAACTTTGGGGTGGCTGTGTCTTTTTGATTTTAATTTCCCTAAGCTATAGGACCATAAGTGGAAGTGCCCTAGGCTCTGTTGCTTTGTTTTTTAGATGTTTCAGGAAACACCATACACTTCTCCCGAGTGTCTGTTGGCAATTTACATCCCGCCCATCAGCATAACAAGGCTCCCAGTTCTCCATGGCCTGTCCTGTCTTTCTGGATTTTACACTTTTTTCAGATGGCCCTTTTGACCGGGGGGAAGTGAGACTTCATTGTAGTGCAGATTTCCTTTGCAAGCTTGCTTGGTTGGCCAAAAAGGGCGTATGCGTTTCTTCCTGAATATATTCAGGAAAAAACGCATACGCCCTTTTTGGCCAAGTGCATCATTGTGGACGTTCTGCCTCTTTTCCTATGCTTTCAATGCAATTCCAGTCTACCTCCTGAAATCGGTTTCCTGCAATTCTGCCCCGCTTTCAAGTCCTCTTGGCAGCCTTACTTCAGTATATTTTTGGACGATAGCTGTCATTTATAACTCTGCAGGTTTGTGAATTACAGTGCCCCTGAGCTCCTTTCTTCAACTCGCTTTCTTTTGAGCTGGCCGCAACACCGCAGGATGGCTTCAGGCCCTAATCTTGTTCCGGCACGGCACGCTGAGCCTTTGGTTAATTCCTCTTCCTGGTGGGAAATGAGAGTTAAATTTGCCCGTCCAGACACCTCCAGCTAGTCTCTCATTGGTTCTCGCTATTCCTGTTCATCTTCCGCAGAAATTGCAAACTGGGCCAAACAGGAGGTTAAAGGGACTGACTCTCCAAGTCGGGAGGGTGTTAGTAAAGCGTCTGGAATGTTGCACCCGAGTACCAGGGTACGAAAACTGAGACATATTTGAACACGTCTCCCGATCACATGGTTGATCATACTCTAGGTTCCACATGCATGTTTTAGCTGAAGGAAGAATCCCTGAAACCTGGAGAGTTGAGACCCATAGAATGGGTACCATGCAATATTACTTCAAAGGGTCTTCATTTGCTCACCGAACCTCTCCAATCCTATCACTGCTGCGTTTATGCCCCTGTACACATGCTTGATTCTCTTTCGGAGACATAGCAATCCATAGGTTTTAAGATACTTACTAGTCAGGTACATTCTTAGGCATTTAATATGCGGTGTTGAGTCCATTTCGTTGAGCAAGGAGTAGCTCTTGTCTATTCCATATTTGGCTTAAGGAACTTTATCTGTGCTCATTTCAATCTCTGGTTTTATGCAGCACCCCAACTCACCTTTACCCTTAAGCAAGCATAAGTTGGTTTTCTAAATTTGAGACCCTGTTCTGTTCTGTAATTCAGTTCCTGTGTAGCCAAGTTTACATTCCGTGTATTACTGATATCTTATGATGTTTCTTTTTCTGTGTGACTTATTTCAGTTAGAATCATCATACCTGAATCCACTCATTGTGCTGCTAAGGGCCTGATGACATAGATTTCATTGCTGAGTGATATTGCTTTGTAAGTAAATACCACAACTTCTTTATCCATTTTTCACTTTCTGCGATGTTGAACTTGTACGGTATACAAGGTTCTTGTAAACAGAGGCGTCCCAAACTTTGGGGTGGCTGTGTCTTTTTGATTTTAATTTCCCTAAGCTATAGGACCATAAGTGGAAGTGCCCTAGGCTCTGTTGCTTTGTTTTTTAGATGTTTCAGGAAACACCATACACTTCTCCCGAGTGTCTGTTGGCAATTTACATCCCGCCCATCAGCATAACAAGGCTCCCAGTTCTCCATGGCCTGTCCTGCCTTTCTGGATTTTACACTTTTTTCAGATGGCCCTTTTGACCGGGGGGAAGTGAGACTTCATTGTAGTGCAGATTTCCTTTGCAAGCTTGCTTGGTTGGCCAAAAAGGGTGTATGCGTTTTTTCCTGAATATATTCAGGAAAAAACGCATATGCCCTTTTTGGCCAAGTGCATCATTGTGGACGTTCTGCCTCTTTTCCTATGCTTTCAATGCAATTCCAGTCTGCCTCCTGAAATCGGTTTCCTGCAATTCTGCCCCGCTTTCAAGTCCTCTTGGCAGCCTTACTTCAGTATATTTTTGGACGATAGCTGTCATTTATAACTCTGCAGGTTTGTGAATTACAGTGCCCCTGAGCTCCTTTCTTCAACTCGCTTTCTTTTGAGCTGGCCGCAACACCGCAGGATGGCTTCAGGCCCTAATCTTGTTCCGGCACGGCACGCTGAGCCTTTGGTTAATTCCTCTTCCTGGTGGGAAATGAGAGTTAAATTTGCCCGTCCAGACACCTCCAGCTAGTCTCTCATTGGTTCTCGCTATTCCTGTTCATCTTCCGCAGAAATTGCAAACTGGGCCAAACAGGAGGTTAAAGGGACTGACTCTCCAAGTCGGGAGGGTGTTAGTAAAGCGTCTGGAATGTTGCACCCGAGTACCAGGGTACGAAAACTGAGACATATTTGAACACGTCTCCCGATCACATGGTTGATCATACTCTAGGTTCCACATGCATGTTTTACCTGAAGGAAGAATACCTTAAACCTGGGTAGTTGAAACCCGTGGAATGGGTACCATGCAATATGACTTCAAAGGGTCTTCATTTGCTCACCGAACCTCTCCAATCCTATCACTGCTGCGTTTATGCCCCTGTACACATGCTTGATTCTCTTTCGGAGACATAGCAATCCATAGGTTTTAAGATACTTACTAGTCAGGTACATTCTTAAGCGTTTAATATGGGGTGTTGAGTCCATTTCGTTGAGCAAGGAGTAGCTCTTGTCTATTCCATATTTGGCTTAAGGAACTTTATCTGTGCTCATTTCAATCTCTGGTTTTATGCAGCACCCCAACTCACCTTTCCCCTTAAGCAAGCATAAGTTGGTTTTCTAAATTTGAGACCCTGTTCTGTTCTGTAATTCAGTTCCTGTGTAGCCAAGTTTACATTCCGTGTATTACTGATATCTTATGATGTTTCTTTTTCTGTGTGACTTATTTCAGTTAGAATCATCATACCTGAATCCACTCATTGTGCTGCTAAGGGCCTGATGACATAGATTTCATTGCTGAGTGATATTGCTTTGTAAGTAAATACCACAACTTCTTTATCCATTTTTCACTTTCTGCGATGTTGAACTTGTACTGTAAACGAGGTTCTTGTAAACAGAGGCGTCCCAAACTTTGGGGTGGCTGTGTCTTTTTGATTTTAATTTCCCTAAGCTATAGGACCATAAGTGGAAGTGCCCTAGGCTCTGTTGCTTTGTTTTTTAGATGTTTCAGGAAACACCATACACTTCTCCCGAGTGTCTGTTGGCAATTTACATCCCGCCCATCAGCATAACAAGGCTCCCAGTTCTCCATGGCCTGTCCTGCCTTTCTGGATTTTACACTTTTTTCAGATGGCCCTTTTGACCGGGGGGAAGTGAGACTTCATTGTAGTGCAGATTTCCTTTGCAAGCTTGCTTGGTTGGCCAAAAAGGGCGTATGCGTTTTTTCCTGAATATATTCAGGAAAAAACACATACGCCCTTTTTGGCCAAGTGCATCATTGTGGACGTTCTGCCTCTTTTCCTATGCTTTCAATGCAATTCCAGTCTACCTCCTGAAATCGGTTTCCTGCAATTTTGCCCCGCTTTCAAGTCCTCTTGGCAGCCTTACTTCAGTATATTTTTGGACGATAGCTGTCATTTATAAGTCTGCAGGTTTGTGAATTACAGTGCCCCTGAGCTCCTTTCTTCAACTCGCTTTCTTTTGAGCTGGCCGCAACACCGCAGGATGGCTTCAGGCCCTAATCTGGTTCCGGCACGGCACGCTGAGCCTTTGGTTAATTCCTCTTCCTGGTGGGAAATGAGAGTTAAATTTGCCCGTCCAGACACCTCCAGCTAGTCTCTCATTGGTTCTCGCTATTCCTGTTCATCTTCCATAGAAATTGCAAACTGGGCCAAACAGGAGGTTAAAGGGACTGACTCTCCAAGTCGGGAGGGTGTTAGTAAAGCGTCTGGAATGTTGCACCCGAGTACCAGGGTACGAAAACTGAGACATATTTGAACACGTCTCCCGATCACATGGTTGATCATACTCTAGGTTCCACATGCATGTTTTACCTGAAGGAAGAATACCTTAAACCTGGGTAGTTGAAACCCGTGGAATGGGTACCATGCAATATGACTTCAAAGGGTCTTCATTTGCTCACCGAACCTCTCCAATCCTATCACTGCTGCGTTTATGCCCCTGTACACATGCTTGATTCTCTTTCGGAGACATAGCAATCCATAGGTTTTAAGATACTTACTAGTCAGGTACATTCTTAGGCATTTAATATGCGGTGTTGAGTCCATTTCGTTGAGCAAGGAGTAGCTCTTGTCTATTCCATATTTGGCTTAAGGAACTTTATCTGTGCTCATTTCAATCTCTGGTTTTATGCAGCACCCCAACTCACCTTTCCCCTTAAGCAAGCATAAGTTGGTTTTCTAAATTTGAGACCCTGTTCTGTTCTGTAATTCAGTTCCTGTGTAGCCAAGTTTACATTCCGTGTATTACTGATATCTTATGATGTTTCTTTTTCTGTGTGACTTATTTCAGTTAGAATCATCATACCTGAATCCACTCATTGTGCTGCTAAGGGCCTGATGACATAGATTTCATTGCTGAGTGATATTGCTTTGTAAGTAAATACCACAACTTCTTTATCCATTTTTCACTTTCTGCAATGTTGAACTTGTACGGTAAACAAGGTTCTTGTAAACAGAGGCGTCCCAAACTTTGGGGTGGCTGTGTCTTTTTGATTTTAATTTCCCTAAGCTATAGGACCATAAGTGGAAGTGCCCTAGGCTCTGTTGCTTTGTTTTTTAGATGTTTCAGGAAACACCATACACTTCTCCCGAGTGTCTGTTGGCAATTTACATCCCGCCCATCAGCATAACAAGGCTCCCAGTTCTCCATGGCCTGTCCTGTCTTTCTGGATTTTACACTTTTTTCAGATGGCCCTTTTGACCGGGGGGAAGTGAGACTTCATTGTAGTGCAGATTTCCTTTGCAAGCTTGCTTGGTTGGCCAAAAAGGGCGTATGCGTTTCTTCCTGAATATATTCAGGAAAAAACGCATACGCCCTTTTTGGCCAAGTGCATCATTGTGGACGTTCTGCCTCTTTTCCTATGCTTTCAATGCAATTCCAGTCTACCTCCTGAAATCGGTTTCCTGCAATTCTGCCCCGCTTTCAAGTCCTCTTGGCAGCCTTACTTCAGTATATTTTTGGACGATAGCTGTCATTTATAACTCTGCAGGTTTGTGAATTACAGTGCCCCTGAGCTCCTTTCTTCAACTCGCTTTCTTTTGAGCTGGCCGCAACACCGCAGGATGGCTTCAGGCCCTAATCTGGTTCCGGCACGGCACGCTGAGCCTTTGGTTAATTCCTCTTCCTGGTGGGAAATGAGAGTTAAATTTGCCCGTCCAGACACCTCCAGCTAGTCTCTCATTGGTTCTCGCTATTCCTGTTCATCTTCCGCAGAAATTGCAAACTGGGCCAAACAGGAGGTTAAAGGGACTGACTCTCCAAGTCGGGAGGGTGTTAGTAAAGCGTCTGGAATGTTGCACCCGAGTACCAGGGTACGAAAACTGAGACATATTTGAACACGTCTCCCGATCACATGGTTGATCATACTCTAGGTTCCACATGCATGTTTTAGCTGAAGGAAGAATACCTTAAACCTGGGTAGTTGAAACCCGTGGAATGGGTACCATGCAATATGACTTCAAAGGGTCTTCATTTGCTCACCGAACCCCTCCAATCCTATCACTGCTGCGTTTATGCCCCTGTACACATGCTTGATTCTCTTTCGGAGACATAGCAATCCATAGGTTTTAAGATACTTACTAGTCAGGTACATTCTTAGGCATTTAATATGCGGTGTTGAGTCCATTTCGTTGAGCAAGGAGTAGCTCTTGTCTATTCCATATTTGGCTTAAGGAACTTTATCTGTGCTCATTTCAATCTCTGGTTTTATGCAGCACCCCAACTCACCTTTACCCTTAAGCAAGCATAAGTTGGTTTTCTAAATTTGAGACCCTGTTCTGTTCTGTAATTCAGTTCCTGTGTAGCCAAGTTTACATTCCGTGTATTACTGATATCTTATGATGTTTCTTTTTCTGTGTGACTTATTTCAGTTAGAATCATCATACCTGAATCCACTCATTGTGCTGCTAAGGGCCTGATGACATAGATTTCATTGCTGAGTGATATTGCTTTGTAAGTAAATACCACAACTTCTTTATCCATTTTTCACTTTCTGCAATGTTGAACTTGTACGGTAAACAAGGTTCTTGTAAACAGAGGCGTCCCAAACTTTGGGGTGGCTGTGTCTTTTTGATTTTAATTTCCCTAAGCTATAGGACCATAAGTGGAAGTGCCCTAGGCTCTGTTGCTTTGTTTTTTAGATGTTTCAGGAAACACCATACACTTCTCCCGAGTGTCTGTTGGCAATTTACATCCCGCCCATCAGCATAACAAGGCTCCCAGTTCTCCATGGCCTGTCCTGCCTTTCTGGATTTTACACTTTTTTCAGATGGCCCTTTTGACCGGGGGGAAGTGAGACTTCATTGTAGTGCAGATTTCCTTTGCAAGCTTGCTTGGTTGGCCAAAAAGGGTGTATGCGTTTTTTCCTGAATATATTCAGGAAAAAACGCATATGCCCTTTTTGGCCAAGTGCATCATTGTGGACGTTCTGCCTCTTTTCCTATGCTTTCAATGCAATTCCAGTCTGCCTCCTGAAATCGGTTTCCTGCAATTCTGCCCCGCTTTCAAGTCCTCTTGGCAGCCTTACTTCAGTATATTTTTGGACGATAGCTGTCATTTATAAGTCTGCAGGTTTGTGAATTACAGTGCCCCTGAGCTCCTTTCTTCAACTCGCTTTCTTTTGAGCTGGCCGCAACACCGCAGGATGGCTTCAGGCCCTAATCTGGTTCCGGCACGGCACGCTGAGCCTTTGGTTAATTCCTCTTCCTGGTGGGAAATGAGAGTTAAATTTGCCCGTCCAGACACCTCCAGCTAGTCTCTCATTGGTTCTCGCTATTCCTGTTCATCTTCCGCAGAAATTGCAAACTGGGCCAAACAGGAGGTTAAAGGGACTGACTCTCCAAGTCGGGAGGGTGTTAGTAAAGCGTCTGGAATGTTGCACCCGAGTACCAGGGTACGAAAACTGAGACATATTTGAACACGTCTCCCGATCACATGGTTGATCATACTCTAGGTTCCACATGCATGTTTTACCTGAAGGAAGAATACCTTAAACCTGGGTAGTTGAAACCCGTGGAATGGGTACCATGCAATATGACTTCAAAGGGTCTTAATTTGCTCACCGAACCTCTCCAATCCTATCACTGCTGCGTTTATGCCCCTGTACACATGCTTGATTCTCTTTCGGAGACATAGCAATCCATAGGTTTTAAGATACTTACTAGTCAGGTACATTCTTAAGCGTTTAATATGGGGTGTTGAGTCCATTTCGTTGAGCAAGGAGTAGCTCTTGTCTATTCCATATTTGGCTTAAGGAACTTTATCTGTGCTCATTTCAATCTCTGGTTTTATGCAGCACCCCAACTCACCTTTCCCCTTAAGCAAGCATAAGTTGGTTTTCTAAATTTGAGACCCTGTTCTGTTCTGTAATTCAGTTCCTGTGTAGCCAAGTTTACATTCCGTGTATTACTGATATCTTATGATGTTTCTTTTTCTGTGTGACTTATTTCAGTTAGAATCATCATACCTGAATCCACTCATTGTGCTGCTAAGGGCCTGATGACATAGATTTCATTGCTGAGTGATATTGCTTTGTAAGTAAATACCACAACTTCTTTATCCATTTTTCACTTTCTGCGATGTTGAACTTGTACTGTAAACGAGGTTCTTGTAAACAGAGGCGTCCCAAACTTTGGGGTGGCTGTGTCTTTTTGATTTTAATTTCCCTAAGCTATAGGACCATAAGTGGAAGTGCCCTAGGCTCTGTTGCTTTGTTTTTTAGATGTTTCAGGAAACACCATACACTTCTCCCGAGTGTCTGTTGGCAATTTACATCCCGCCCATCAGCATAACAAGGCTCCCAGTTCTCCATGGCCTGTCCTGCCTTTCTGGATTTTACACTTTTTTCAGATGGCCCTTTTGACCGGGGGGAAGTGAGACTTCATTGTAGTGCAGATTTCCTTTGCAAGCTTGCTTGGTTGGCCAAAAAGGGCGTATGCGTTTTTTCCTGAATATATTCAGGAAAAAACGCATACGCCCTTTTTGGCCAAGTGCGTCATTGTGGACGTTCTGCCTCTTTTCCTATGCTTTCAATGCAATTCCAGTCTACCTCCTGAAATCGGTTTCCTGCAATTCTGCCCCGCTTTCAAGTCCTCTTGGCAGCCTTACTTCAGTATATTTTTGGACGATAGCTGTCATTTATAACTCTGCAGGTTTGTGAATTACAGTGCCCCTGAGCTCCTTTCTTCAACTCGCTTTCTTTTGAGCTGGCCGCAACACCGCAGGATGGCTTCAGGCCCTAATCTGGTTCCGGCACGGCACGCTGAGCCTTTGGTTAATTCCTCTTCCTGGTGGGAAATGAGAGTTAAATTTGCCCGTCCAGACACCTCCAGCTAGTCTCTCATTGGTTCTCGCTATTCCTGTTCATCTTCCGCAGAAATTGCAAACTGGGCCAAACAGGAGGTTAAAGGGACTGACTCTCCAAGTCGGGAGGGTGTTAGTAAAGCGTCTGGAATGTTGCACCCGAGTACCAGGGTACGAAAACTGAGACATATTTGAACACGTCTCCCGATCACATGGTTGATCATACTCTAGGTTCCACATGCATGTTTTAGCTGAAGGAAGAATACCTTAAACCTGGGTAGTTGAAACCCGTGGAATGGGTACCATGCAATATGACTTCAAAGGGTCTTCATTTGCTCACCGAACCTCTCCAATCCTATCACTGCTGCGTTTATGCCCCTGTACACATGCTTGATTCTCTTTCGGAGACATAGCAATCCATAGGTTTTAAGATACTTACTAGTCAGGTACATTCTTAGGCATTTAATATGCGGTGTTGAGTCCATTTCGTTGAGCAAGGAGTAGCTCTTGTCTATTCCATATTTGGCTTAAGGAACTTTATCTGTGCTCATTTCAATCTCTGGTTTTATGCAGCACCCCAACTCACCTTTCCCCTTAAGCAAGCATAAGTTGGTTTTCTAAATTTGAGACCCTGTTCTGTTCTGTAATACAGTTCCTGTGTAGCCAAGTTTACATTCCGTGTATTACTGATATCTTATGATGTTTCTTTTTCTGTGTGACTTATTTCAGTTAGAATCATCATACCTGAATCCACTCATTGTGCTGCTAAGGGCCTGATGACATAGATTTCATTGCTGAGTGATATTGCTTTGTAAGTAAATACCACAACTTCTTTATCCATATTTCACTTTCTGCGATGTTGAACTTGTACGGTAAACGAGGTTCTTGTAAACAGAGGCGTCCCAAACTTTGGGGTGGCTGTGTCTTTTTGATTTTAATTTCCCTAAGCTATAGGACCATAAGTGGAAGTGCCCTAGGCTCTGTTGCTTTGTTTTTTAGATGTTTCAGGAAACACCATACACTTCTCCCGAGTGTCTGTTGGCAATTTACATCCCGCCCATCAGCATAACAAGGCTCCCAGTTCTCCATGGCCTGTCCTGCCTTTCTGGATTTTACACTTTTTTCAGATGGCCCTTTTGACCGGGGGGAAGTGAGACTTCATTGTAGTGCAGATTTCCTTTGCAAGCTTGCTTGGTTGGCCAAAAAGGGCGTATGCGTTTCTTCCTGCATATATTCAGGAAAAAACGCATACGCACTTTTTGGCCAAGTGCATCATTGTGGACGTTCTGCCTCTTTTCCTATGCTTTCAATGCAATTCCAGTCTACCTCCTGAAATCGGTTTCCTGCAATTCTGCCCCGCTTTCAAGTCCTCTTGGCAGCCTTACTTCAGTATATTTTTGGACGATAGCTGTCATTTATAACTCTGCAGGTTTGTGAATTACAGTGCCCCTGAGCTCCTTTCTTCAACTCGCTTTCTTTTGAGCTGGCCGCAACACCGCAGGATGGCTTCAGGCCCTAATCTGGTTCCGGCACGGCACGCTGAGCCTTTGGTTAATTCCTCTTCCTGGTGGGAAATGAGAGTTAAATTTGCCCGTCCAGACACCTCCAGCTAGTCTCTCATTGGTTCTCGCTATTCCTGTTCATCTTCCGCAGAAATTGCAAACTGGGCCAAACAGGAGGTTAAAGGGACTGACTCTCCAAGTCGGGAGGGTGTTAGTAAAGCGTCTGGAATGTTGCACCCGAGTACCAGGGTACGAAAACTGAGACATATTTGAACACGTCTCCCGATCACATGGTTGATCATACTCTAGGTTCCACATGCATGTTTTAGCTGAAGGAAGAATACCTTAAACCTGGGTAGTTGAAACCCGTGGAATGGGTACCATGCAATATGACTTCAAAGGGTCTTCATTTGCTCACCGAACCTCTCCAATCCTATCACTGCTGCGTTTATGCCCCTGTACACATGCTTGATTCTCTTTCGGAGACATAGCAATCCATAGGTTTTAAGATACTTGCTAGTCAGGTACATTCTTAGGCATTTAATATGCGGTGTTGAGTCCATTTCGTTGAGCAAGGAGTAGCTCTTGTCTATTCCATATTTGGCTTAAGGAACTTTATCTGTGTTCATTTCAATCTCTGGTTTTATGCAGCACCCCAACTCACCTTTACCCTTAAGCAAGCATAAGTTGGTTTTCTAAATTTGAGACCCTGTTCTGTTCTGTAATTCAGTTCCTGTGTAGCCAAGTTTACATTCCGTGTATTACTGATATCTTATGATGTTTCTTTTTCTGTGTGACTTATTTCAGTTAGAATCATCATACCTGAATCCACTCATTGTGCTGCTAAGGGCCTGATGAAATAGATTTCATTGCTGAGTGATACTGCATTGTACGTAAGTACCACAACTTCTTTATCCATTTTTCACTTTCTGCGATGTTGAACTTGTACTGTAAACGAGGTTCTTGTAAACAGAGGCGTCCCAAACTTTGGGGTGGCTGTGTCTTTTTGATTTTAATTTCCCTAAGCTATAGGACCATAAGTGGAAGTGCCCTAGGCTCTGTTGCTTTGTTTTTTAGATGTTTCAGGAAACACCATACACTTCTCCCGAGTGTCTGTTGGCAATTTACATCCCGCCCATCAGCATAACAAGGCTCCCAGTTCTCCATGGCCTGTCCTGCCTTTCTGGATTTTACACTTTTTTCAGATGGCCCTTTTGACCGGGGGGAAGTGAGACTTCATTGTAGTGCAGATTTCCTTTGCAAGCTTGCTTGGTTGGCCAAAAAGGGCGTATGCGTTTCTTCCTGCATATATTCAGGAAAAAACGCATACGCACTTTTTGGCCAAGTGCATCATTGTGGACGTTCTGCCTCTTTTCCTATGCTTTCAATGCAATTCCAGTCTACCTCCTGAAATCGGTTTCCTGCAATTCTGCCCCGCTTTCAAGTCCTCTTGGCAGCCTTACTTCAGTATATTTTTGGACGATAGCTGTCATTTATAACTCTGCAGTTTTGTGAATTACAGTGCCCCTGAGCTCCTTTCTTCAACTCGCTTTCCTTTGAGCTGGCCGCAACACCGCAGGATGGCTTCAGGCCCTAATCTGGTTCCGGCACAGCAAGCTGAGCCTTTGGTTAATTCCTCTTCCTGGTGGGAAATGAGAGTTAAATTTGCCCGTCCAGACACCTCCAGCTAGTCTCTCATTGGTTCTCGCTATTCCTGTTCATCTTCCACAGAAATTGCAAACTGGGCCAAACAGGAGGTTAAAGGGACTGACTCTCCAAGTCGGGAGGGTGTTAGTAAAGCATCTGGAATGTTGCACCCGAGTACCAGGGTACGAAAACTGAGACATATTTGAACACGTTTCCCGATCACATGGTTGATCATACTCTAGTTTCCACATGCATGTTTTAGCTGAAGGTAGAATACCTTAAACCTGGGTAGTTGAAACCCGTGGAATGGGTACCATGCAATATGACTTCAAAGGGTCTTCATTTGCTCACCGAACCTCTCCAATCCTATCACTGCTGCGTTTATGCCCCTGTACACATGCTTGATTCTCTTTCGGAGACATAGCAATCCATAGGTTTTAAGATACTTACTAGTCAGGTACATTCTTAGGCGTTTAATATGCGGTGTTGAGTCCATTTCGTTGAGCAAGGAGTAGCTCTTGTCTATTCCATATTTGGCTTAAGGAACTTTATCTGTGCTCATTTCAATCTCTGGTTTTATGCAGCACCCCAACTCACCTTTACCCTTAAGCAAGCATAAGTTGGTTTTCTAAATTTGAGACCCTGTTCTGTTCTGTAATTCAGTTCCTGTGTAGCCAAGTTTACATTCCGTGTATTACTGATATCTTATGATGTTTCTTTTTCTGTGTGACTTATTTCAATTAGAATCATCATACCTGAATCCACTCATTGTGCTGCTAAGGGCCTGATGACATAGATTTCATTGCTGAGTGATATTGCTTTGTAAGTAAATACCACAACTTCTTTATCCATTTTTCACTTTCTGCGATGTTGAACTTGTACTGTAAACGAGGTTCTTGTAAACATAGGCGTCCCAAACTTTGGGGTGGCTGTGTCTTTTTGATTTTAATTTCCCTAAGCTATAGGACCATAAGTGGAAGTGCCCTAGGCTCTGTTGCTTTGTTTTTTAGATGTTTCAGGAAACACCATACACTTCTCCCGAGTGTCTGTTGGCAATTTACATCCCGCCCATCAGCATAACAAGGCTCCCAGTTCTCCATGGCCTGTCCTGCCTTTCTGGATTTTACACTTTTTTCAGATGGCCCTTTTGACCGGGGGGAAGTGAGACTTCATTGTAGTGCAGATTTCCTTTGCAAGCTTGCTTGGTTGGCCAAAACGGGCGTATGCGTTTCTTCCTGAATATATTCAGGAAAAAACGCATACGCCCTTTATGGCCAAGTGCATCATTGTGGACGTTCTGCCTCTTTTCCTATGCTTTCAATGCAATTCCAGTCTACCTCCTGAAATCGGTTTCCTGCAATTCTGCCCCGCTTTCAAGTCCTCTTGGCAGCCTTACTTCAGTATATTTTTGGACGATAGCTGTCATTTATAAGTGTGCAGGTTTGTGAATTACAGAGCCCCTGAGCTCCTTTCTTCAACTCGCTTTCTTTTGAGCTGGCCGCAACACCGCAGGATGGCTTCAGGCCCTAATCTGGTTCCGGCACGGCACGCTGAGCCTTTGGTTAATTCCTCTTCCTGGTGGGAAATGAGAGTTAAATTTGCCCGTCCAGACACCTCCAGCTAGTCTCTCATTGGTTCTCGCTATTCCTGTTCATCTTCCGAAGAAATTGCAAACTGGGCCAAACAGGAGGTTAAAGGGACTGACTCTCCAAGTCGGGAGGGTGTTAGCAAAGCGTCTGGAATGTTGCACCCGAGTACCAGGGTACGAAAACTGAGACATATTTGAACACGTCTCCCGATCACATGGTTGATCATACTCTAGGTTCCACATGCATGTTTTACCTGAAGGAAGAATACCTTAAACCTGGGTAGTTGAAACCCGTGGAATGGGTACCATGCAATATGACTTCAAAGGGTCTTCATTTGCTCACCGAACCTCTCCAATCCTATCACTGCTGCGTTTATGCCCCTGTACACATGCTTGATTCTCTTTCGGAGACATAGCAATCCATAGGTTTTAAGATACTTACTAGTCAGGTACATTCTTAGGCGTTTAATATGGGGTGTTGAGTCCATTTCGTTGAGCAAGGAGTAGCTCTTGTCTATTCCATATTTGGCTTAAGGAACTTTATCTGTGCTCATTTCAATCTCTGGTTTTATGCAGCACCCCAACTCACCTTTACCCTTAAGCAAGCATAAGTTGGTTTTCTAAATTTGAGACCCTGTTCTGTTCTGTAATACAGTTCCTGTGTAGCCAAGTTTACATTCCGTGTATTACTGATATCTTATGATGTTTCTTTTTCTGTGTGACTTATTTCAGTTAGAATCATCATACCTGAATCCACTCATTGTGCTGCTAAGGGCCTTATGACATAGATTTCATTGCTGAGTGATATTGCTTTGTAAGTAAATACCACAACTTCTTTATCCATTTTTCACTTTCTGCGATGTTGAACTTGTACTGTAAACGAGGTTCTTGTAAACATAGGCGTCCCAATGTTTGGGGTGGCTGTGTCTTTTTGATTTTAATTTCCCTAAGCTATAGGACCATAAGTGGAAGTGCCCTAGGCTCTGTTGCTTTGTTTTTTAGATGTTTCAGGAAACACCATACACTTCTCCGCAGTGGCTGTTGGCAATTTACATCCCGCCCATCAGCATAACAAGGCTCCCAGTTCTCCATGGCCTGTCCTGCCTTTCTGGATTTTACACTTTTTTCAGATGGCCCTTTTGACCGGGGGGAAGTGAGACTTCATTGTAGTGCAGATTTCCTTTGCAAGCTTGCTTGGTTGGCCAAAAAGGGCGTATGCGTTTTTTCCTGAATATATTCAGGAAAAAACGCATACGCCCTTTTTGGCCAAGTGCATCATTGTGGACGTTCTGCCTCTTTTCCTATGCTTTCAATGTAATTCCAGTCTACCTCCTGAAATCGGTTTCCTGCAATTCTGCCCCGCTTTCAAGTCCTCTTGGCAGCCTTACTTCAGTATATTTTTGGACGATAGCTGTCATTTATAACTCTGCAGGTTTGTGAATTACAGTGCCCCTGAGCTCCTTTCTTCAACTCGCTTTCTTTTGAGCTGGCCGCAACACCGCAGGATGGCTTCAGGCCCTAATCTGGTTCCGGCACGGCACGCTGAGCCTTTGGTTAATTCCTCTTCCTGGTGGGAAATGAGAGTTAAATTTGCCCGTCCAGACACCTCCAGCTAGTCTCTCATTGGTTCTCGCTATTCCTGTTCATCTTCCGCAGAAATTGCAAACTGGGCCAAACAGGAGGTTAAAGGGACTGACTCTCCAAGTCGGGAGGGTGTTAGTAAAGCGTCTGGAATGTTGCACCCGAGTACCAGGGTACGAAAACTGAGACATATTTGAACACGTCTCCCGATCACATGGTTGATCATACTCTAGGTTCCACATGCATGTTTTAGCTGAAGGAAGAATACCTTAAACCTGGGTAGTTGAAACCCGTGGAATGGGTACCATGCAATATGACTTCAAAGGGTCTTCATTTGCTCACCGAACCTCTCCAATCCTATCACTGCTGCGTTTATGCCCCTGTACACATGCTTGATTCTCTTTCGGAGACATAGCAATCCATAGGTTTTAAGATACTTACTAGTCAGGTACATTCTTAGGCTTTTAATATGCGGTGTTGAGTCCATTTCGTTGAGCAAGGAGTAGCTCTTGTTTATTCCATATTTGGCTTAAGGAACTTTATCTGTGCTCATTTCAATCTATGGTTTTATGCAGCACCCAAACTCACCTTTCCCCTTAAGCAAGCATAAGTTGGTTTTCTAAATTTGAGACCCTGTTCTGTTCTGTAATTCAGTTCCTGTGTAGCCAAGTTTACATTCCGTGTATTACTGATATCTTATGATGTTTCTTTTTCTGTGTGACTTATTTCAGTTAGAATCATCATACCTGAATCCACTCATTGTGCTGCTAAGGGCCTGATGACATAGATTTCATTGCTGAGTGTTATTGCTTTGTAAGTAAATACCACAACTTCTTTATCCATTTTTCACTTTCTGTGATATTGAAGTTGTACGGTAAACGAGGTTCTTGTAAATAGAGGCGTCCCAAACTTTGGGGTGGCTGTGTCTTTTTGATTTTAATTTCCCTAAGCTATAGGACCATAAGTGGAAGTGCCCTAGGCTCTGTTGCTTTGTTTTTTAGATGTTTCAGGAAACACCATACACTTCTCCCGAGTGTCTGTTGGCAATTTACATCCCGCCCATCAGCATAACAAGGCTCTCAGTTCTCCATGGCCTGTCCTGCCTTTCTGGATTTTACACTTTTTTCAGATGGCCCTTTTGACCGGGGGGAAGTGAGACTTCATTGTAGTGCAGATTTCCTTTGCAAGCTTGCTTGGTTGGCCAAAAAGGGCGTATGCGTTTTTTCCTGAATATATTCAGGAAAAAACGCATACGCCCTTTTTGGCCAAGTGCATCATTGTGGACGTTCTGCCTCTTTTCCTATGCTTTCAATGCAATTCCAGTCTACCTCCTGAAATCGGTTTCCTGCAATTCTGCCCCGCTTTCAAGTCCTCTTGGCAGCCTTATTTCAGTATATTTTTGGACGATAGCTGTCATTTATAACTCTGCAGGTTTGTGAATTACAGTGCCCCTGAGCTCCTTTCTTCAACTCGCTTTCTTTTGAGCTGGCCGCAACACCGCAGGATGGCTTCAGGCCCTAATCTGGTTCCGGCACGGCACGCTGAGCCTTTGGTTAATTCCTCTTCCTGGTGGGAAATGAGAGTTAAATTTGCCCGTCCAGACACCTCCAGCTAGTCTCTCATTGGTTCTCGCTATTCCTGTTCATCTTCCGCAGAAATTGCAAACTGGGCCAAACAGGAGGTTAAAGGGACTGACTCTCCAAGTCGGAAGGGTGTTAGTAAAGCGTCTGGAATGTTGCACCCGAGTACCAGGGTACGAAAACTGAGACATATTTGAACACGTTTCCCGATCACATGGTTGATCATACTCTAGGTTCCACATGCATGTTTTAGCTGAAGGAAGAATCCCTGAAACCTGGAGAGTTGAGACCCGTGGAATGGGTACCATGCAATATGACTTCAAAGGGTCTTTGTTTGCTCACCGAACCTCTCCAATCCTATCACTGCTGCATTTATGCCCCTGGACACACGCTTGATTCTCTTTTGGAGATATAGCAATCCATAGGTTTTAAGATACTTACTAGTCAGGTACATTCTTAGGCGCTTAATATGGGGTGTTGAGTCCATTTCGTTGAGCAAGGAGTAGCTCTTGTCTATTCCATATTTGGCTTAAGGAACTTTATCTGTGCTCATTTCAATCTCTGGTTTTATGCAGCACCCCAACTCACCTTTACCCTTAAGCAAGCATAAGTTGGTTTTCTAAATTTGAGACCCTGTTCTGTTCTGTAATTCAGTTCCTGTGTAGCCAAGTTTACATTCCGTGTATTACTGATATCTTATGATGTTTCTTTTTCTGTGTGACTTATTTCAGTTAGAATCGTCATACCTGAATCCACTCATTGTGCTGCTAAGGGCCTGATGACATAGATTTCATTGCTGAGTGATATTGCTTTGTAAGTAAATACCACAACTTCTTTATCCATTTTTCACTTTCTGTGATATTGAACTTGTACTGTAAACGAGGTTCTTGTAAACAGAGGCGTCCCAAACATTGGGGTGGCTGTGTCTTTTTGATTTTAATTTCCCTAAGCTATAGGACCATAAGTGGAAGTGCCCTAGGCTCTGTTGCTTTGTTTTTTAGATGTTTCAGGAAACACCATACACATCCCGCCCATCAGCATAACAAGGCTCCCAGTTCTCCATGGCCTGTCCTGCCTTTCTGGATTTTACACTTTTTTCAGATGGCCCTTTTGACCAGGGGGAAGTGAGACTTCATTGTAGTGCAGATTTCCTTTGCAAGCTTGCTTGGTTGGCCAAAAAGGGCGTATGCCTTTTTTCCTGAATAAATTCAGGAAAAAAGGCATACACCCTTTTTGGCCAAGTGAATCATTTTGGACGTTCTGCCTCTTTTCCTATGCTTTAAATGCAATTCCAGTCTACCTCCTGAAATCGTTTTCCTGCAATTCTGCCTTGCTTTCAATGCCTCTTCATAGCCTTACCTCAATATATTTTTTGAAAATAGTTGGCCTTTATAACTCTGCAGGTTTTTGAATTGCAGTGGCCCTTAGCTCCATTTTTCAGCTCTTATTTTTGTGATCTTGCCTCATAACCACAGGATTCCTTCAGGCCCTATTCTTCTTCTGGGGCACCTTGCTGTGCCTTTGGTTTATTCTTCTTACTGATGTGAATTTAGAGTGACATGTGCCCATTGAAACCGCTACAGCTAGTTTCTCACTGGTTCCCCCTATTCCCATTCATCCTCCGCACTAACTGCAGACTGTGCGATACCAGAACTTAAAGGCATTGACTCTCCATGTGGGGATATTTTTGGTAAAGCGGCTGGAATGTCGATCCGGAGCCCCAGGAGAGGAAAAATGAGGTGCGTTTTAGAAACCTTTCCCGATCATATGGTATACCAGTCGCTGGGTTTCCCAAGCATGGTTTAGCTGTAGGAAGATTCCCTTCAACCTGGAGTGTTGGGACCCTTGGAATGAGTAGCATGAAGTATTGCATTAAACTTTTGGCAGTTGCTCACCAAAGCTCATCAATCCTCTCAGCCCCAAGTGTCCAGCCTTATGTCTTATCCAGCTGTGGGTTTATATGTGGTCAATCCAGGTTGCATCACAGCCCCTGAGCGAATTTTGTAAGAATTTTTCTCTCTTTCATTGTTTCTGCGTTTTGTTTTTAAAATTTATTTCTATAATGGGGTTTAGCTCATTTTCACTGCTGTGTTTGTGCCACTCTGCACACACTTGATTCCCTTATGGAGATATATCAATACATGGGTTTTAAGATTCTTATTACTCAGATATATTTCTCTGCGGTGTATAGGGTGTGTTGAGGCCAGTTCATTGAGCAAGGTGTAGATCTTGTCTAATATCTATTTGGTTTATTGAACGGTATCTGTGCTAATTTCAAACTCTGGTTTTATGCATCACCCCACCTCTCCTTTCCCCTTAAGCTGAAATAAGTGTGTTTTCTAAATGTGAGACACTGTTCTGTTCTGTAATTCATTTCTTGTGCAGCCATATTTACCCTCCCTCTATAAGTGATATCTTATGATATGTTTCTTTTTCTGTTTGACTTATTTCAAGTAGTATTATCGGACCTAAATCCACTCTTTATCCTTCTACTAGCCTTATTACATTGATTTCATGGTGAAGAGATATTCCATTGTACATAAGTACCACATCTTCTTTATCCATTGTTCTCTTTCCTGGGATATTTAAGGTATACTGAAGTTGAGGTTCTTGTAAACAGAGTAGCCCTAAACTGTGGTGTGCTTGTGTCTTGTTAATTTTTAGATTTCCCTAGATATACTCCCATGATTGGAAGTGTCCTATGCTCTGTAGCTCTGTTTTTTAGATGATTTAGGAACCACCATACACTTCTCCAGAGTGGCTCTCGGCAGTTCACACACTGCCCATCAGCGTATAAAGGCTCCCTGTTCTCCATGGCCTGTCCTGCATTTCTGGTTTTTACAATTTTTTAGGATGGCCCTTTTGACCAGTGGGAAATGAGACTTCTTTGTTGTGCACATTTGCATTGCTTGCTTGCTTCGTTGCCCATAAAGTGCGTATGCGTTTTTTCCTGGATATAATCAGGAAAAAACGCATACGCCCTTTTGGGCCAACTGCATCATTGTCGAAATTCTGCCGCTTTTCATGTGCTTTAAAGACGAGTCCAATCTATCTCTTGAAATCTGTTTCTTGCAATTCTGTCTTGCATTCAGATCCTCTTCTTTGCCTTACCTCAACATATTTTTGGACGTTAGTTTTCATTTATAACTCTGCAGGTTTGTGAATTGCAGTGACCCTGAGCTCCATTTTTTAAGTTGCTCTTTTGTGAGCTGGCCTCAAACCCGCAGGATTGCTTCAGGCCCTATTTTGGCTCGGGCGAGGCGGGCTGAGCCTTTTTTCAATTCTTATTCTTAATGGGAAATTAGAGTGATATGTGCCCGTCCAAACCCCTACAACTATTCTCTCATTGGTTCCCCGTTCATCCTCCTCACAATTTGCAAAATGTGTGAAACAGAAGTTGAAATGTGCTGATTCTCCAAGTGGGGAGATTCTAAGTAACGTGGCTGGAATGGTGAACAGGAGCACCAGGAGAGGATAAATGAGCTGCATTTTAGACACATCTCCCGATCACATGGTGTACAGTCCTCTGGGTTTTCCATGCATGTTTTAGCTGTAGGACGATCCCTTGAACCTGCATATTTGGGACCCATTGAATGGGTACCAGGTAGTATTACTTTAAAGGGTGTGCATTTCCTCACCCAACCTCACATTTCTCTTAGCGCAAACAGTTTCCAGCCTTATGTCTCATCCTGCTGTGGGTCTAGATGTGTTCAATCCATGTTGCATCACCGGCCCTGAGGAAAAGTTGTAAGAGGTTTTCTCTGTCTCTCTGTCGTTTATTTTTTTCAATTTATTACTATATTGGTTACAGCTGATTTTCAAAGCTCTGTTTCTTGCTGCTGTACATCCACTTGATTCACGTACAGAGAGACATCAGTAAATTCTTTTTCAGATTCTTACCAGTCGTATATATTCTTTTCCGGTGACTTGAGTGTGCTGAGTGCAGTTCTTTTAGCTACCGTGTAGGCCTTGTTGATTATCAGTTTGGTATTTGGAATGGTATCTTTGCTAATTTCAACCTCCTGGGTGATGCCTCACCCCTCCCCACCTTTCCCGTTTAGCAGCCTTATGCGTGTTTTCTACATATTTGACTATGTTTTTGTTTTGTAATTTATTTCATGTGTAGCCATTTTGGATTCCACCTTTAAGTGATATCTTATGATATGTGTCTTTTTCTTTTTGAATTCTGTCACTTAGAAAGATCATACGTAACTCCTCCGGAGTTGTTACAACTGGCCATATTTCATTGATTTCCAGGCTGAATAATATTCCACTCTACCTAAGTACCACATCTCTACCCATTTTTTCCCTCCAGAGACATTTAAGTTATATCCTAGTTGAGGATCTTTTAAACAGAGAGGGGGTAAACATTGGGGTGCCTGTGTCCTCTCGATTTTTGTTTTTCTCAAGATATACGCCCATGAGTGCAAGTGCCCTATGCTCTGTAGCTCATTTTTTAGATGCTTTAGTAAACACAATACACTTCTCCAGAATGGCCGTTGGCAATATACATTTCCACTATAAGTCTCACAGGGCTCCCTCTTCTCCTTGCCCTGTCCTGCATTTCTGTTGTTTACGCTTTATGAGGATGGCTCTTCTGACTGATGCGAAGTGATATCTTTTGTAGTATTGACTTCCAGTGCCCACCTGTTTGGTTGGCTAAAAAAGTGTATGCCCTTTTCTTGAATATATACAGAAAAAAACGCATACACCCTTTTTGGCCAACTGCAATGTTGGCAATGTTCAGCTCCTTTTCTTGTGCTTAATGGTGAGTCCTTTCTACCTCCTCAAATCCCTTTCCTGCCATTCTCCCTTGCTTACAAGTCCTTTTCTCTGACTTTCCTCAAGACATTTTTCAGTGATGGATATTTTCAACTCTGCAGTTTTGTGAATTTTACTGCCCCTGAGTTCCATTGTTCAACTTGTGTTTATGGGAACTGGCCACAAAGCAGCGGGATTTCCTCAAGCCCTATACTGTTTCCATGGGCAACCCTAGCCTTTGGTCAATTCGTCTTCCTGATTGGAAATTAGAGTGACATGTGCCTGTCTGAACACCTAGGACTTGTCTCTCATTGTTCCTCATCCTTCCGCTTCATCCTCTGGACAAATTCCAAACTGTACGCAACAGGATGTTGACAGTGCTGACATCTCCAAGTGGGGAGACTGTTAGTAAAGACGCTGGAGGGGTGAACCCGAGCACCAGGAGATGAGGAGATGAGATGCCTTTTCCAAACTCTTCCCGATCAGACGGTATACCATCCTCTGGGTGTGACAGACATGTTTTAGCAGTAAGAAGAGTCCCATTCATGTAAGGAGAACACCAGGGCTTTTTCAAAATCAGTGTCTCCCCGAAACCCAAACTGGGGAATTTTTTAAGCTACGGCTACACATATGTTCATTAAGGGCCTTGGGAAGTAGGCAGAGTCCAAACTTTAGATGATTGAAGTCTTCAGGGTCAGAAGCACTCACCACCAGCTTCCCTTAGGTTACACTTTAACTGTCATTGATAGATGATGTCAATAAAAATATCTATTCTTTTTCAGATTATTTCCCCTTATAGGTTATTGCAAAATGTTGAGTGTAGTTCCCTGTGCTATACAGTAGTTCCTTGTTGATGATCTATTTTATACATAGCAGTGTGTATGTGTTAATCCCAAACTGTTAATTTATCCCTCCTCCCACCTTTCCCCTTTGGTAATAATAAATTATAAGATTTTATACTTCTCAGAAATGGGGGAGCTGAAAGAGAGGTATCATTTTCAATGGAAAAGCATTTAAAACAAGATTGAAGCTTTAACCAAGATTATTAGATGTACATCCTTGGAAAGAAATCACTTCGTTTCTCTAATATTGACCTGACAAATAAGACAAACCTTTTCACTGAACTTGCTTATAATAAAGTGATGGAAATATCAAATGGAAGTGTTAGAAACATCTTATTTTACCCGAGCCTTATACACTGTTCTATGTTAACTACAGTTTGGCTCACACATCTGTTCATTGAGGTTACAATAGTCTCAATTTCTGTTACTGATCCTCCAGAGTGGACCCCAACAAGTGTCCCCCTGCCCAGTGTCATTGGGGCCAACAGATCGAGACTGAGTTTGGTTCACAAGCAAAGGAAACTTTATATTTTGATCAGAGAATGGAGAGGTGAGAGCATGCACTACCCCGTGGGCTGTGGGCTGGGCTGCTGTGTAGAGATCCTGTCAGAGTCAGTGGGAGGGAGGGGGCGGAGCTCTCGAGGGCCAGGTTGGCTGCAGCTCAGGCTCTATATCGCGGAGTCTGCACTGGGCCCCAGGAGCTGAGGTGTCGACCCAGCCATTCTGCACTAGGAAATCTGGTCTGAAGTGCCGGGTGTGGAACCTCTGCATGCGGGACCCTAGGAGCACGTGAAATTAGACAAAGCACAAAGGATAAAAAAGGTTAGACTTGACTTTATTGCCCAGATTCTATTTTTATCTCCCAGGGATTTTTAATGGGCTTTGCTGGGGACAAACCCCTCCTCTGCCTTTTGTCCCGTTCCTCATTCTTGGAGTGCTGAGGGTGCAGACACTTCTTCTGTAACTGCTGAGTGCTGAGTTGGGAGCCCTAATACCCGGGGGCGAGGGTCAGAGCTTCTCTCCAGCAGCCTCCAGGTGACGTTGATTGTCCCCAGGCCCCCTGCCTCCCTGCTCGTCCACCTGAGCACCAGCATTGGAAGTGTTATAGATTCTAATGACCTTTAAGGGTCCAGGAAAGAGATGTGCAGAGACGCTGTGGGGGCCGGTTTCACCCCGCCCCACATTTGTTCGGCCACCTTAGGCTGACCGTTTCTGCCAGCCTAGATGCTCTGACCAGTAGTCTGCGCTTTCTTCAATTAGGCCCCTGAATTAACGTACAAACAGCACCAGGTGTCAGAGCCCTGCCCGCTCAACTCCCAGACAGTCCAGGGTCAGTGGTGATCAAGGACCATGATGACCACTGAGTCAACAGCCTTTTGAAGTAAACAGGAGTCCAGCCGGTCTTATTGGCCACCATCATCACGGTGTCTGTAGGCTTTTCTATGGTGACAGTGTGATATACGGTTCCCCCGCCAAGATTATTAGCTCCCCTCTGGGTGCAGTAAGTCCTGCAAGCAGTAGTCTACTCTTTTGGGACACACTCTTATTGTTTTATGAGAGAAACTCCAGGTCAAGTGATGTTCACACGAGTCGTCATGGTGCCCTGTTGCCCCCGGTTATCTCTCTGGATGTTGGAGTTGGAGGGCCTCCTCACTCGAGGTCGGTGTGCCCACGGAGCGAACCCTGCAACTTCAGGGCATCGTTGGTGGTTAGGATCACCACGTGGGGTCCTTTTCCCTTAGGAAGGAGGTGGCCTTTTGGGCTGCTGATTTCCAGGTTTTTAGATACCGCCAGTATCTTGGCCAGATGCGGCAGTGGGCCAAGCCCCTTGGTGACCGTAGTTTATCCTACCTGGATGGCATTCTTGCATTGTTCCATTTCAAGTGGTCCCAGTTTTTGCACTAATTCTCCAATGGCGATTCACCTTTCACCGGGAATGTAAAGGTCAAAGGGTTTAGCTAAATTAGGGAGTTCCAGGGCAAGGGTCTGAATTGACTGCTCTTTCCATTCTTGAAAGGCCACTTCTGGATTCTATTCAAAAGGATCATCATCTTTTCCTTTCAGTGTTTCATATAGAGGCCCAGCTAGTAGACTGTAGTTAGGGATCCAGAAGCAGCAAACCCTGGCCTCCCCAGGAACCCCTAAGCTGTCTTCTAGTTTTAGAAAGGGGTAAGGCTGAAAATGGTTTCTTCCCTTTCCTGGGATGGGCTTCTCCGACCTTCTGTGAGAATGAAGCCCAGGCAGGTCACCGCAGTCTGTGATATTTGAGCTTTTTCTTGGACAACTTCTATCCTTTATTGGCTTGGTAGTTCAGAGGCCTCCTTAGTAGGGCTGGCGATCAGAATGTCGTCTGCGTACTGAAGGAGGGTTTCCTTTTCCAGAGGTAGAACTTTTAGGTCTTTAGCTAAGCTTTCCCCAAAGATGGTGTGGGAATTTTTGCACCCTTGGGGCAAGACGGCCCGGAAGTATTGTTTTAGTTGTATGTTGAGTCCTGCCACTCACAAGCCAAAATTTCTTGTGACTCTGGGACTAATGGAATACAAAAGAAGGCATCATTGAAGACTAATACAGAATACCATGTCCTGGTGGTTGGTAGAATGACCAGCAGGGTGTAGGAATTAGGAGCAACTGGAGGTATATCCTCGGTGGCTTCACTGACTGTCCTGACATCCTTTACCAGGTCCCCAGCAGCCCATGGGGCTCTCGTGGTCAGACCAATCCCAGAATATGGAGCTCACCTGGGCAGGTACCCCACCCCCACCCCAGCCCACGGGGCTCTCGTGGTCAGGCCCTTCCCAGGATACAGAGCTACCCTTGCAGGTACCATGGCAGGGCTGGGCACACAGGAACCGTGCACATAGCCCTCATTGCAGAGCACCCCCAGCTCACCTGTCGCTCAGAGCTGGCACAGAGCACCTCAGAGCAGGACTTGAACTAACAAACAGCAGCTGCGACAGGTCTGTGACCCTGGGCATCACTCTGTGCGGCCTCCCTCCACCTGGTCTTCCAGAGACTTCCACTGCACCCGGGGCACCAGGCCTCTGTCTCCAACCACCACCCACCCCTCCTCTCCCTGACTCCTGGGTTCCTCTCATAAGGAGAGGGTTTTCTTGAAGTTGTCTCCCACTCATGGGCCAGATAAAATGATTAGAAAACAAGCCAAAGCTGCAGCCCCTTGTCTATCCTGACTCTCAGGAGCCCACACCTGTTCCTTGGACCTGGCCGGTTCAGCAAGTTCCATTTTCTGCAACTGTGAGCCCCTGAGGGGTGATGATTGGCTGACCTGGGCAGCCTTACCGTGCGGGCCAGCCCTCCCCAGGTGTGCCTGGGTTGAGATCAATATAAATACCACTCCAGGCAGCAAGAGCCCCTGCAGCCGTGCCTGACGCCATTTTCTCTGCCCTGTCAGCAGTCTCGGGGCTGGGCTGGTGGGAGGGAGTGAGAGGCCACGGCTTTGTGGGTGGCCCAGTGTGAGTGGGGCTCTGCTGGACTTTCTGCAGCAGTTGCCAGGCTGCCACCTGCTAAAGAAGAGGATGTGTCACCCATACCTGCTGCTGGAATTTCTCCCTGGGCAGAGGTGAGGAAGGAAAAAAGCAGTGGGGGCAGGGACAGGACGGGTATCTCAGTCAGGGAAATGGAAATCTTCCAGAAGAGCACCCAGGGCCAGGACCATCCTGGCTGGCCTGCAGGCACCAAGTCGGCCGGCATGCTGTCACTCGTGTGGCTCTATGGCCCTTCCTCTAGGCTTTCAAGTCCTTGTATATATTCAGGTGTTTTACCTGGGACGGGTGGGAATAGTTCAGCAGCAACTGGCCTGGGGCTCAGCTCACGTTTACTCACAGATGCCTCGGCACGGTGCCCCAGCTTTGCAATGAGGACGCTTGTTGCGTGGGGGCTGCTGGCTGAATGGGAGACGATTCCCCACCACTGGCCAACTTCAGAATTGTTTACAACTGGAGCAAGTGCCCTGATACGGTTTTCCTCTGTGGAACTGGTGGGTTCTGTGTTTTTTTTCTCTTTTTCGTTTTTGGTTCAAGGTAGATTTTATTCCTCTTTTTTGTATTTACAGATATAAGCATGGAAATAATTTATTCATATAAATACATGTATGTGAAGGGAATAATTGTTTTTTCTGTTTTATTTTTTAAATTTTATTTCTTTTTAATTTTGAATTTTATTTTATATTTTTATACAGCAGGTTCTTATTGGTTATCTATTTTATACATATAAATGTATACATGCCAATCCCAGTCTCTCAACTCCTCCCACCACCACCCCCCCAACAGCTTTCCCCCCTTGTTGTCCATACATTTGTTGTCTACATCTGTTGCTCTATTTATGCCTTGCAAAATGGTTAATCTGTACAGTTTTTCTAGGTTCCACATATATGCATGAATATACAAGATTTGTTTTTCTCTTTCTGACTTACTTCACTCTGTATGACAGTCTCTAGATCCATCGACGTCTCTACAAATGACCCAATTTCATTCCTTTTCATGGCTTAGTAATATTCCATTTTATATATGTACCACAGCTTTATGCATTCGTCTGTCTGTGGGCATTTAGGTTGCTTCCATTACCTCGATATTGTAAATACTGATGCAATGAACATTGCGGTGAATGTCTCGTTTTGATTTATGGTTTTGTCTGGGTATATGTCCAGTACTGGGATTGCTGTATCATATGATAATTCTATTGTTAGTTTCTTAAGAAACTCCATATTGTTTTCCGTAGTGACTGTATCAATTTATATTCCCAACAATAGTGGAAGAGGGTTCCTTTTCTCCACACCCTTTCCAGCATTTTTGTTTGTAGATTTTCTCATGATGCCCATTCTATCAGGTGTGAGGTGATACCTCATTGTTGAGTCCATTTTGTTGAGCAAGGGGTAGGTCTTGTCTATTCCATATTTGGCTTATTGAATGGTATCTGTGCTAATTTCAAACTCTGGTTTTATGCAGCACCCCAACTCACTTTCCCCCTTAAGGAAGCATAAGTTGGTTTTCTAAACTTGAGACCATGTTCTGTTTTGTAATTCAGTTCATGTGTAGCCAAGTTCACATTCCGTGTATTAGTGATATCTTATGATGTTTCTTTTTCTGTGTGACTTATTTCAGTTAGAATCATCATACCTGAATCCACTCATTATGCTGCTATGGGCCTGATGACATAGATTTCATGGCTGAGTGATTTTGCATTGTACATAAGTACCACAAATTCTTTATCCATTTTTCACTTTCTGCGATATTGAACTTGTACCGTAAACGAGGTTCTTGTAAACAGAGCTGTCCCAAACTGTGGCGTGGCTGTGTCTTTTTGATTTTAATTTCCCTAAGCTATAGGACCATAAGTGGAAGTGCCCTAGGCTCTGTTGCTTTGTTTTTTAGATGTTTCAGGAAACACCATACACTTCTCCCGAGTGTCTGTTGGCAATTTACATCCCGCCCATCAGCATAACAAGGCTCCCAGTTCTCCATGGCCTGTCCTGCCTTTCTGGATTTTACACTTTTCTCAGATGGCCCTTTTGACCGGGGGGAAGTGAGACTTCATTGTAGTGCAGATTTCCTTTGCAAGCTTGCTTGGTTGGCCAAAAAGTGCGTATGCGTTTTTTCCTGATTCAGGAAAAAACGCATACGCCCTTTTTGGCCAAGTGCATCATTGTGGACGTTCTGCCTCTTTTCCTATGCTTTCAATGCAATTCCAGTCTACCTCCTGAAATCGGTTTCCTGCAATTCTTCCCCGCTTTCAAGTCCTCTTGGCAAACTTACCTCAGTATATTTTTGGACGATAGCTGTCATTTATAAGTCTGCATGTTTGTGAATTACAGTGCCCCTGAGCTCCTTTCTTCAACTCGCTTTCTTGTGAGCTGGCCGCAACACCGCAGGATTGCTTCAGGCCCTAATCTGGTTCCGGCACGACATGCTGAGCCTTTGGTTAATTCCTCTTCCTGGTGGGAAATGAGAGTTAAATTTGCCCGTCCAGACACCTCCAGCTAGTCTCTCATTGGTTCTCCCTATTCCTGTTCATCTTCCGCAGAAATTGCAAACTGGGCCAAACAGGAGGTTAAAGGCACTGACTCTCCAAGTCGGGAGAGTGTTAGTAAAGCGTCTGGAATGTTGCACCCGAGTACCAGGGGACGAGAACTGAGACATATTGGAACAAGTCTCCCGATCACATGGTTGATCATACTCTGGGTTCCACATGCATGTTTTAGCTGAAGGAAGAATCCCTGAAACCTGGAGAGTTGAGACCCGTGGAATGGGTACCATGCAATATGACTTCAAAGTGTCTTCATTTGCTCACCGAACCTCTCCAATCCTATCACTGCTGCGTTTATGCCCCTGTACACACGCTTGATTCCCTTTCGGAGACATAGCAATCCATAGGTTTTAAGATACTTACTAGTCATGTACATTCTTAGGCATTTAATATGGGGTGTTGAGTCCATTTCGTTGAGCAAGGAGTAGCTCTTGTCTATTCCATATTTGGCTTAAGGAACTTTATCTGTGCTCATTTCAATCTCTGGTTTTATGCAGCACACCAACTCACCTTTCCCCTTAAGCAAGCATAAGTTGGTTTTCTAAATTTGAGACCCTGTTCTGTTTTGTAATTCAGTTCCTGTGTAGCCAAGTTTACATTCCGTGTATTAGTGATATCTTATGATGTTTCATTTTCTGTGTGACTTATTTCAGTTAGAATCATCATACCTGAATCCACTCATTATGCTGCTACGGGCCTGATGACATAGATTTCATTGCTGAGTGATATTGCATTGTACGTAAGTACCACAACTTCTTTATCTATTTTTCGCACTTTGTGATATTGAACTTGTACCGTAAACAAGGTTGTTGTAAACAGAGCCATCCCAAACTTTGGGGCGGCTGTGTCTTTTTGATTTTAATTTCCCTAAGCTATAGGAGCATAAGTGCAAGTGCCCTAGGCTCTGTTGCTTTGTGTTTTAGATGTTTCAGGAAACACCATACACTTCTCCCTAGTGTCTGTTGGCAATTTACACCCCGCCCATCAGCATAACAAGGCTCCCAGTTCTCCATGGCCTGTCCTGCCTTTCTGGATTTTACACTTTTTTCAGATGGCCCTTTTGACCGGGGGGAAGTGAGACTTCATTGTAGTGCAGATTTCCTTTGCAAGCTTGCTTGGTTGGCCAAAAAGGGCGTATTCGTTTTTTCCTGAATATATTCAGGAAAAAACGCATACGTCCTTTTTGGCCAAGTACATCATTGTGGACGTTCTGCCTCTTTTACTGTGTTTTCAATGCAATTCCAGTCTACCTCCTGAAATCGGTTTCCTGCAATTCTGCCCCGCTTTCAAGTCCTCTTGGCAGCCTTACTTCAGTATATTTTTGGACGATAGCTCTCATTTATAAGTCTGCAGGTTTGTGAATTACAGTGTCCCTGAGCTCCTTTCTTCATCCCTCTTTCTTGTGAGCTGACCGCAACACCGCAGGATGGCTTCAGGCCCTAATCTGGTTCCGGCATGGCACACTGAGCCTTTGGTTAATTCCTCTTCCTGGTGGGAAATGAGAGTTAAATTTGCCCGTCCAGACACCTCCAGCTCGTCTCTCATTGGTTCTCCCTATTCCTGTTCATCTTCTGCAGAAATTGCAAACTGGGCCAAACAGGAGGTTAAAGGGACTGACTCTCCAAGTCGGGAGAGTGTTAGTAAAGCGTCTGGAATGTTGCACCCGAGTACCAGGGCACGAAAAATGAGACATATTTGAACTCGTCTCCCGATCACACGGTGGATCATACTCTGGGTTCCACATGCATGTTTTAGCTGAAGGAAGAATCCCTGAAAACTGGAGAGTTGAGACCCGTGGAATGGGTACCATGCAATATGACTTCAAAAGTTCTTCATTTGCTCACTGAACCTCTCCAATCCTATCACTGCTGCGTTTATGCCCCTGTACACACGCTTCATTCTCTTTTGGAGACATAGCAATCCATAGGTTTTAAGATACTAACTAGTCAGGTACATTCTTAGGCGTGTAATATGGGTTGTTGAGTCCATTTCGTTGAGCAAGGAGTAGCTCTTGTCTATTACATATTTGGCTTAAGGAACTTTATCTGTGCTCATTTCAATCGCTGGTTTTATGCAGCACCCCAACTCACCTTTCCCCTTAAGCAAGCATAAGTTGGTTTTCTAAATTTGAGACCCAGTTCTGTTTTGTAATTCAGTTCCTGTGTAGCCAAGATTACATTCCGTGTATTAGTGATATCTTATGATGTTTCTTTTTCTGTGTGACTTATTTCAGTTAGAATCATCATACCTGAATCCACTCATTGTGCTGCTACGGGGCTGATGACATAGATTTCATTGCTGAGTGATATTGCATTGTACGTAAGTACCACAACTTCATTATCCATTTTTCACTTTCTGCGATATTGAACTTGTACCGTAAACGAGGTTCTTGTAAACAGAGCAGTCCCAAACTTTGGGGTGGCTGTGTCTTTTTGATTTTAATTTCCCTAAGCTATAGGACCATAAGTGGAAGTGCCCTAGGCTCTGTTGCTTTGTTTTTTAGATGTTTCAGGAAACACCATACACTTCTCCCGAGTGTCTGTTGGCAATTTACATCCCGCCCATCAGCATAACAAGGCTCCCAGTTCTCCATGGCCTGTCCTGCCTTTCTGGATTTTTTACTTTTCTCAGATGGCCCTTTTGACCGGGGGGAAGTGAGACTTCATTGTAGTGCAGATTTCCTTTGCAAGCTTGCTTGGTTGGCCAAAAAGGGCGTATGCGTTTTTTCCTGAATATATTCAGGAAAAAACACATACGCCGTTTTTGGCCAAGTGCATCATTGTGGACGTTCTGCCTCTTTTCCTATGCTTTCAATGCAATTCCAGTCTACCTCCTGAAATCGGTTTCCTGCAATTCTGCCCCGCTTTCAAGTCCTCTTGGCAGCCTTACTTCAGTATATTTTTGGACGATAGCTGTCATTTATAACTCTGCAGGTTTGTGAATTACAGTGCCCCTGAACTCCTTTCTTCAACTCGCTTTCTTGTGACCTGGCCGCAACACCGCAGAATGGCTTCAGGCCCTAATCTGGTTCCGGCACGGCACGCTGAGCCTTTGGTTAATTCCTCTTCCTGGTGGGAAATGAGAGTTAAATTTGCCCGTCCAGACACCTCCAGCTAGTCTCTCATTGGTTCTCCCTATTCCTGTTCATCTTCCGCAGAAATTGCAAACTGGGCCAAACAGGAGGTTAAAGGCACTGACTCTCCAAGTCGGGAGAGTGTTAGTAAAGCGTCTGGAATGTTGCACCCGAGTACCAGGGGACGAGAACTGAGACATATTGGAACAAGTCTCCCGATCACATGGTTGATCATACTCTGGGTTCCACATGCATGTTTTAGCTGAAGGAAGAATCCCTGAAACCTGGAGAGTTGAGACCCGTGGAATGGGTACCATGCAATATGACTTCAAAGTGTCTTCATTTGCTCACCGAACCTCTCCAATCCTATCACTGCTGCGTTTATGCCCCTGTACACAAGCTTGATTCCCTTTCGGAGACATAGCAATCCATAGGTTTTAAGATACTTACTAGTCATGTACATTCTTAGGCATTTAATATGGGGTGTTGAGTCCATTTCGTTGAGCAAGGAGTAGTTCTTGTCTATTCCATATTTGGCTTAAGGAACTTTATCTGTGCTCATTTCAATCTCTGGTTTTATGCAGCACACCAACTCACCTTTCCCCTTAAGCAAGCATAAGTTGGTTTTCTAAATTTGAGACCCAGTTCTGTTTTGTAATTCAGTTCCTGTGTAGCCAAGTTTACATTCCGTGTATTAGTGATATCTTATGATGTTTCTTTTTCTGTGTGACTTATTTCAGTTAGAATCATCATACCTGAATCCACTCATTATGCTGCTACGGGCCTGATGACATAGATTTCATTGCTGAGTGATATTGCATTGTACGTAAGTACCACAACTTCTTTATCTATTTTTCGCACTTTGTGATATTGAACTTGTACCGTAAACAAGGTTGTTGTAAACAGAGCCATCCCAAACTTTGGGGCGGCTGTGTCTTTTTGATTTTAATTTCCCTAAGCTATAGGAGCATAAGTGCAAGTGCCCTAGGCTCTGTTGCTTTGTGTTTTAGATGTTTCAGGAAACACCATACACTTCTCCCTAGTGTCTGTTGGCAATTTACACCCCGCCCATCAGCATAACAAGGCTCCCAGTTCTCCATGGCCTGTCCTGCCTTTCTGGATTTTACACTTTTTTCAGATGGCCCTTTTGACCGGGGGGAAGTGAGACTTCATTGTAGTGCAGATTTCCTTTGCAAGCTTGCTTGGTTGGCCAAAAAGGGCGTATTCGTTTTTTCCTGAATATATTCAGGAAAAAACGCATACGTCCTTTTTGGCCAAGTACATCATTGTGGACGTTCTGCCTCTTTTACTGTGTTTTCAATGCAATTCCAGTCTACCTCCTGAAATCGGTTTCCTGCAATTCTGCCCCGCTTTCAAGTCCTCTTGGCAGCCTTACTTCAGTATATTTTTGGACGATAGCTCTCATTTATAAGTCTGCAGGTTTGTGAATTACAGTGTCCCTGAGCTCCTTTCTTCATCCCTCTTTCTTGTGAGCTGGCCGCAACACCGCAGGATTGCTTCAGGCCCTAATCTGGTTCCGGCACGGCACACTGAGCCTTTGGTTAATTCCTCTTCCTGGTGGGAAATGAGAGTTAAATTTGCCCGTCCAGACACCTCCAGCTCGTCTCTCATTGGTTCTCCCTATTCCTGTTCATCTTCTGCAGAAATTGCAAACTGGGCCAAACAGGAGGTTAAAGGGACTGACTCTCCAAGTCGGGAGAGTGTTAGTAAAGCGTCTGGAATGTTGCACCCGAGTACCAGGGCACGAAAAATGAGACATATTTGAACTCGTCTCCCGATCACACGGTGGATCATACTCTGGGTTCCACATGCATGTTTTAGCTGAAGGAAGAATCCCTGAAAACTGGAGAGTTGAGACCCGTGGAATGGGTACCATGCAATATGACTTCAAAAGTTCTTCATTTGCTCACTGAACCTCTCCAATCCTATCACTGCTGCATTTATGCCCCTGTACACACGCTTCATTCTCTTTTGGAGACATAGCAATCCATAGGTTTTAAGATACTAACTAGTCAGGTACATTCTTAGGCGTGTAATATGGGTTGTTGAGTCCATTTCGTTGAGCAAGGAGTAGCTCTTGTCTATTACATATTTGGCTTAAGGAACTTTATCTGTGCTCATTTCAATCGCTGGTTTTATGCAGCACCCCAACTCACCTTTCCCCTTAAGCAAGCATAAGTTGGTTTTCTAAATTTGAGACCCAGTTCTGTTTTGTAATTCAGTTCCTGTGTAGCCAAGATTACATTCCGTGTATTAGTGATATCTTATGATGTTTCTTTTTCTGTGTGACTTATTTCAGTTAGAATCATCATACCTGAATCCACTCATTGTGCTGCTAAGGGCCTGATGACATAGATTTCATTGCTGAGTGATATTGCATTGTACGTAAGTACCACAACTTCTTTATCCATTTTTCACTTTCTGCGATATTGAACTTGTACCGTAAACGAGGTTCTTGTAAACAGAGCAGTCCCAAACTTTGGGGTGGCTGTGTCTTTTTGATTTTAATTTCCCTAAGCTATAGGAATATAAGTGGAAGTGCCCTAGGCTCTGTTGCTTTGCTTTTTAGATGTTTCAGGAAACACCATACACTTTTCCCGAGTGTCTGTTGGCAATTTACACCCCGCCCATCAGCATAACAAGGCTCCTAGTTCTCCATGGCCTGTCCTGCCTTTCTGGATTTTACACTTTTTTCAGATGGCCCTTTTGACCGGGGTGAAGTGAGACTTCATTGTAGTGCAGATTTCCTTTGCAAGTTTGCTTGGTTGGCCAAAAAGGGCGTATGCGTTTTTTCCTGAATATATTCAGGAAAAAACGCATACGCCCTTTTTGGCCAAGTGCATCATTGTGGACGTTCTGCCTCTTTTCCTATGCTTTCAATGCAATTCCAGTCTACCTCCTGAAATCGGTTTCCTGCAATTCTGCCCCGCTTTCAAGTCCTCTTGGCAGCCTTACTTCAGTATATTTTTGGACGATAGCTGTCATTTATAACTCTGCAGGTTTGTGAATTACAGTGCCCCTGAGCTCCTTTCTTCAACTCGCTTTCTTTTGAGCTGGCCGCAACACCGCAGGATGGCTTCAGGCCCTAATCTTGTTCCGGCACGGCACGCTGAGCCTTTGGTTAATTCCTCTTCCTTGTGGGAAATGAGAGTTAAATTTGCCCGTCCAGACACCTCCAGCTAGTCTCTCATTGGTTCTCGCTATTCCTGTTCATCTTCCGCAGAAATTGCAAACTGGGCCAAACAGGAGGTTAAAGGGACTGACTCTCCAAGTCGGGAGGGTGTTAGTAAAGCGTCTGGAATGTTGCACCCGAGTACCAGGGTACGAAAACTGAGACATATTTGAACACGTCTCCCGGTCACATGGTTGATCATACTCTAGGTTCCACATGCATGTTTTAGCTGAAGGAAGAATACCTTAAACCTGGGTAGTTGAAACCCGTGGAATGGGTACCATGCAATATGACTTCAAAGGGTCTTCATTTGCTCACCGAACCTCTCCAATCCTATAACTGCTGCGTTTATGCCCCTGTACACACGCTTGATTCTCTTTCGGAGACATAGCAATCCATAGGTTTTAAGATACTTACTAGTCAGGTACATTCTTAGGCGTTTAATATGCGGTGTTGAGTCCATTTCATTGAGCAAGGAGTAGCTCTTGTCTATTCCATATTTGGCTTAAGGAAATTTATCTGTGCTCATTTCAATCTCTGGTTTTATTCAGCACCCCAACTCACCTTTCCCCTTAAGCAAGAATAAGTTGGTTTTCTAAATTTGAGACCCTGTTCTGTTTTGGAATTCAGTTCCTGTGTAGCCAAGTTTACATTCCATGCATTAGTGATATCTTATGATGTTTCTTTTTCTGTGTGACTTATTTCAGTTAGAATCATCATACCTGAATCCACTCATTGTGCTGCTAAGGGCCTGATGACATAGATTTCATTGCTGAGTGATATTGCTTTGTAAGTAAATACCACAACTTCTTTATCCATTTTTCACTTTCTGCGATGTTGAACTTGTACTGTAAACGAGGTTCTTGTAAACAGAGGCGTCCCAAACTTTGGGGTGGCTGTGTCTTTTTGATTTTAATTTCCCTAAGCTATAGGACCATAAGTGGAAGTGCCCTAGGCTCTGTTGCTTTGTTTTTTAGATGTTTCAGGAAACACCATACACTTCTCCCGAGTGTCTGTTGGCAATTTACATCCCGCCCATCAGCATAACAAGGCTCCCAGTTCTCCATGGCCTGTCCTGCCTTTCTGGATTTTTTACTTTTCTCAGATGGCCCTTTTGACCGGGGGGAAGTGAGACTTCATTGTAGTGCAGATTTCCTTTGCAAGCTTGCTTGGTTGGCCAAAAAGGGCGTATGCGTTTTTTCCTGAATATATTCAGGAAAAAACGCATACGCCCTTTTTGGCCAAGTGCATCATTGTGGACGTTCTGCCTCTTTTCCTATGCTTTCAATGCAATTCCAGTCTACCTCCTGAAATCGGTTTCCTGCAATTCTGCCCCGCTTTCAAGTCCTCTTGGCAGCCTTACTTCAGTATATTTTTGGACGATAGCTGTCATTTATAACTCTGCAGGTTTGTGAATTACAGTGCCCCTGAACTCCTTTCTTCAACTCGCTTTCTTGTGACCTGGCCGCAACACCGCAGGATGGCTTCAGGCCCTAATCTGGTTCCGGCACGGCACGCTGAGCCTTTGGTTAATTCCTCTTCCTGGTGGGAAATGAGAGTTAAATTTGCCCGTCCAGACACCTCCAGCTAGTCTCTCATTGGTTCTCGCTATTCCTGTTCATCTTCCGCAGAAATTGCAAACTGGGCCAAACAGGAGGTTAAAGGGACTGACTCTCCAAGTCGGGAGGGTGTTAGTAAAGCGTCTGGAATGTTGCACCCGAGTACCAGGGTACGAAAACTGAGACATATTTGAACACGTTTCCCGATCACATGGTTGATCATACTCTAGGTTCCACATGCATGTTTTAGCTGAAGGAAGAATCCCTGAAACCTGGAGAGTTGAGACCCGTGGAATGGGTACCATGCAATATGACTTCAAAGGGTCTTTGTTTGCTCACCGAACCTCTCCAATCCTATCACTGCTGCATTTATGCCCCTGGAAACACGCTTGATTCTCTTTTGGAGATATAGCAATCCATAGGTTTTAAGATACTTACTAGTCAGGTACATCCTTAGGCGCTTAATATGGGGTGTTGAGTCCATTTCGTTGAGCAAGGAGTAGCTCTTGTCTATTCCATATTTGGCTTAAGGAACTTTATCTGTGCTCATTTCAATCTCTGGTTTTATGCAGCACCCCAACTCACCTTTACCCTTAAGCAAGCATAAGTTGGTTTTCTAAATTTGAGACCCTGTTCTGTTCTGTAATTCAGTTCCTGTGTAGCCAAGTTTACATTCCGTGTATTACTGATATCTTATGATGTTTCTTTTTCTGTGTGACTTATTTCAGTTAGAATCATCATACCTGAATCCACTCATTGTGCTGCTAAGGGCCTGATGACATAGATTTCATTGCTGAGTGATATTGCTTTGTAAGTAAATACCACAACTTCTTTATCCATTTTTCACTTTCTGCGATGTTGAACTTGTACTGTAAACGAGATTCTTGTAAACAGAGGCGTCCCAAACTTTGGGGTGGCTGTGTCTTTTTGATTTTAATTTCCCTAAGCTATAGGACCATAAGTGGAAGTGCCCTAGGCTCTGTTGCTTTGTTTTTTAGATGTTTCAGGAAACACCATACACTTCTCCCGAGTGTCTGTTGGCAATTTACATCCCGCCCATCAGCATAACAAGGCTCCCAGTTCTCCATGGCCTGTCCTGCCTTTCTGGATTTTTTACTTTTCTCAGATGGCCCTTTTGACCGGGGGGAAGTGAGACTTCATTGTAGTGCAGATTTCCTTTGCAAGCTTGCTTGGTTGGCCAAAAAGGGCGTATGCGTTTTTTCCTGAATATATTCAGGAAAAAACGCATACGCCCTTTTTGGCCAAGTGCATCATTGTGGACGTTCTGCCTCTTTTCCTATGCTTTCAATGCAATTCCAGTCTACCTCCTGAAATCGGTTTCCTGCAATTCTGCCCCGCTTTCAAGTCCTCTTGGCAGCCTTACTTCAGTATATTTTTGGACGATAGCTGTCATTTATAACTCTGCAGGTTTGTGAATTACAGTGCCCCTGAACTCCTTTCTTCAACTCGCTTTCTTGTGACCTGGCCGCAACACCGCAGAATGGCTTCAGGCCCTAATCTGGTTCTGGCACGGCACGCTGAGCCTTTGATTAATTCCTCTTCCTGGTGGGAAATGAGAGTTAAATTTGCCCGTCCAGACACCTCCAGCTAGTCTCTCATTGGTTCTCGCTATTCCTGTTCATCTTCCGCAGAAATTGCAAACTGGGCCAAACAGGAGGTTAAAGGGACTGACTCTCCAAGTCGGGAGGGTGTTAGTAAAGCGTCTGGAATGTTGCACCCGAGTACCAGGGTACGAAAACTGAGACATATTTGAACACGTTTCCCGATCACATGGTTGATCATACTCTAGGTTCCACATGCATGTTTTAGCTGAAGGAAGAATCCCTGAAACCTGGAGAGTTGAGACCCGTGGAATGGGTACCATGCAATATGACTTCAAAGGGTCTTTGTTTGCTCACCGAACCTCTCCAATCCTATCACTGCTGCATTTATGCCCCTGGAAACACGCTTGATTCTCTTTTGGAGATATAGCAATCCATAGGTTTTAAGATACTTACTAGTCAGGTACATCCTTAGGCGCTTAATATGGGGTGTTGAGTCCATTTCGTTGAGCAAGGAGTAGCTCTTGTCTATTCCATATTTGGCTTAAGGAACTTTATCTGTGCTCATTTCAATCTCTGGTTTTATGCAGCACCCCAACTCACCTTTACCCTTAAGCAAGCATAAGTTGGTTTTCTAAATTTGAGACCCTGTTCTGTTCTGTAATTCAGTTCCTGTGTAGCCAAGTTTACATTCCGTGTATTACTGATATCTTATGATGTTTCTTTTTCTGTGTGACTTATTTCAGTTAGAATCGTCATACCTGAATCCACTCATTGTGCTGCTAAGGGCCTGATGACATAGATTTCATTGCTGAGTGATATTGCTTTGTAAGTAAATACCACAAATTCTTTATCCATTTTTCACTTTCTGCGATGTTGAACTTGTACGGTAAACGAGGTTCTTGTAAGCAGAGGCGTCCCAAACTTTGGGGTGGCTGTGTCTTTTTGATTTTAATTTCCCTAACCTATGGGACCATAAGTGGAAGTGCCCTAGGCTCTGTTGCTTTGTTTTTTAGATGTTTCAGGAAACACCATACACTTCTCCCGAGTGTCTGTTGGCAATTTACATCCTGCCCATCAGCATAACAAGGCTCCCAGTTCTCCATGGCCTGTTCTGCCTTTCTGGATTTTACACTTTTTTCAGATGGCCCTTTTGACTGGGGGGAAGTGAGACTTCATTGTAGTGCAGATTTCCTTTGCAAGCTTGCTTGGTTGGCCAAAAAGGGCGTATGCGTTTTTTCCTGAATATATTCAGGAAAAAACGCATACGCCCTTTTTGGCCAAGTGCATCATTGTGGACGTTCTGCCTCTTTTCCTATGCTTTCAATGCAATTCCAGTCTACCTCCTGAAATCGGTTTCCTGCAATTCTGCCCCGCTTTCAAGTCCTCTTGGCAGCCTTACTTCAGTATATTTTTGGACGATAGCTGTCATTTATAACTCTGCAGGTTTGTGAATTACAGTGCCCCTGAACTCCTTTCTTCAACTCGCTTTCTTGTGACCTGGCCGCAACACCGCAGAATGGCTTCAGGCCCTAATCTGGTTCCGGCACGGCACGCTGAGCCTTTGGTTAATTCCTCTTCCTGGTGGGAAATGAGAGTTAAATTTGCCCGTCCAGACACCTCCAGCTAGTCTCTCATTGGTTCTCGCTATTCCTGTTCATCTTCCGCAGAAATTGCAAACTGGGCCAAACAGGAGGTTAAAGGGACTGACTCTCCAAGTCGGGAGGGTGTTAGTAAAGCGTCTGGAATGTTGCACCCGAGTACCAGGGTACGAAAACTGAGACATATTTGAACACGTTTCCCGATCACATGGTTGATCATACTCTAGGTTCCACATGCATGTTTTAGCTGAAGGAAGAATCCCTGAAACCTGGAGAGTTGAGACCCGTGGAATGGGTACCATGCAATATGACTTCAAAGGGTCTTTGTTTGCTCACCGAACCTCTCCAATCCTATCACTGCTGCATTTATGCCCCTGGAAACACGCTTGATTCTCTTTTGGAGATATAGCAATCCATAGGTTTTAAGATACTTACTAGTCAGGTACATCCTTAGGCGCTTAATATGGGGTGTTGAGTCCATTTCGTTGAGCAAGGAGTAGCTCTTGTCTATTCCATATTTGGCTTAAGGAACTTTATCTGTGCTCATTTCAATCTCTGGTTTTATGCAGCACCCCAACTCACCTTTACCCTTAAGCAAGCATAAGTTGGTTTTCTAAATTTGAGACCCTGTTCTGTTCTGTAATTCAGTTCCTGTGTAGCCAAGTTTACATTCCGTGTATTACTGATATCTTATGATGTTTCTTTTTCTGTGTGACTTATTTCAGTTAGAATCGTCATACCTGAATCCACTCATTGTGCTGCTAAGGGCCTGATGACATAGATTTCATTGCTGAGTGATATTGCTTTGTAAGTAAATACCACAAATTCTTTATCCATTTTTCACTTTCTGCAATGTTGAAGTTGTACGGTAAACGAGGTTCTTGTAAGCAGAGGCGTCCCAAACTTTGGGGTGGCTGTGTCTTTTTGATTTTAATTTCCCTAACCTATGGGACCATAAGTGGAAGTGCCCTAGGCTCTGTTGCTTTGTTTTTTAGATGTTTCAGGAAACACCATACACTTCTCCCGAGTGTCTGTTGGCAATTTACATCCTGCCCATCAGCATAACAAGGCTCCCAGTTCTCCATGGCCTGTCCTGCCTTTCTGGATTTTACACTTTTTTCAGATGGCCCTTTTGACTGGGGGGAAGTGAGACTTCATTGTAGTGCAGATTTCCTTTGCAAGCTTGCTTGGTTGGCCAAAAAGGGCGTATGCGTTTTTTCCTGAATATATTCAGGAAAAAACGCATACGCCCTTTTTGGCCAAGTGCATCATTGTGGACGTTCTGCCTCTTTTCCTATGCTTTCAATGCAATTCCAGTCTACCTCCTGAAATCGGTTTCCTGCAATTCTGCCCCGCTTTCAAGTCCTCTTGGCAGCCTTACTTCAGTATATTTTTGGACGATAGCTGTCATTTATAACTCTGCAGGTTTGTGAATTACAGTGCCACTGAACTCCTTTCTTCAACTCGCTTTCTTGTGACCTGGCCGCAACACCGCAGGATGGCTTCAGGCCCTAATCTGGTTCCGGCACGGCACGCTGAGCCTTTGGTTAATTCCTCTTCCTGGTGGGAAATGAGAGTTAAATTTGCCCGTCCAGACACCTCCAGCTAGTCTCTCATTGGTTCTCGCTATTCCTGTTCATCTTCCGAAGAAATTGCAAACTGGGCCAAACAGGAGGTTAAAGGGACTGACTCTCCAAGTCGGGAGGGTGTTAGTAAAGCGTCTGGAATGTTGCACCCGAGTACCAGGGTACGAAAACTGAGACATATTTGAACACGTTTCCCGATCACATGGTTGATCATACTCTAGGTTCCACATGCATGTTTTAGCTGAAGGAAGAATCCCTGAAACCTGGAGAGTTGAGACCCGTGGAATGGGTACCATGCAATATGACTTCAAAGGGTCTTTGTTTGCTCACCGAACCTCTCCAATCCTATCACTGCTGCATTTATGCCCCTGGAAACACGCTTGATTCTCTTTTGGAGATATAGCAATCCATAGGTTTTAAGATACTTACTAGTCAGGTACATCCTTAGGCGCTTAATATGGGGTGTTGAGTCCATTTCGTTGAGCAAGGAGTAGCTCTTGTCTATTCCATATTTGGCTTAAGGAACTTTATCTGTGCTCATTTCAATCTCTGGTTTTATGCAGCACCCCAACTCACCTTTCCCCTTAAGCAAGCATAAGTTGGTTTTCTAAATTTGAGACCCTGTTCTGTTTTGCAATTCAGTTCCTTTGGAGCCAAGTTTACATTCCGTGTATTACTGATATCTTATGATGTTTCTTTTTCTGTGTGACTTATTTCAGTTAGAATCGTCATACCTGAATCCACTCATTGTGCTGCTAAGGGCCTGATGACATAGATTTCATTGCTGAGTGATATTGCTTTGTAAGTAAATACCACAAATTCTTTATCCATTTTTCACTTTCTGCGATGTTGAACTTGTACGGTAAACGAGGTTCTTGTAAGCAGAGGCGTCCCAAACTTTGGGGTGGCTGTGTCTTTTTGATTTTAATTTCCCTAACCTATGGGACCATAAGTGGAAGTGCCCTAGGCTCTGTTGCTTTGTTTTTTAGATGTTTCAGGAAACACCATACACTTCTCCCGAGTGTCTGTTGGCAATTTACATCCTGCCCATCAGCATAACAAGGCTCCCAGTTCTCCATGGCCTGTCCTGCCTTTCTGGATTTTACACTTTTTTCAGATGGCCCTTTTGACTGGGGGGAAGTGAGACTTCATTGTAGTGCAGATTTCCTTTGCAAGCTTGCTTGGTTGGCCAAAAAGTGCGTATGCGTTTTTTCCTGAATATATTCAGGAAAAAACGCATACGCCCTTTTTGGCCAAGTGCATCATTGTGGACGTTCTGCCTCTTTTCCTATGCTTTCAATGCAATTCCAGTCTACCTCCTGAAATCGGTTTCCTGCAATTCTGCCCCGCTTTCAAGTCCTCTTGGCAGCCTTACTTCAGTATATTTTTGGACGATAGCTGTCATTTATAACTCTGCAGGTTTGTGAATTACAGTGCCCCTGAGCTCCTTTCTTCAACTCGCTTTCTTGTGACCTGGCCGCAACACCGCAGAATGGCTTCAGGCCCTAATCTGGTTCCCGCACGGCACGCTGAGCCTTTGGTTAATTCCTCTTCCTGGTGGGAAATGAGAGTTAAATTTGCCCGTCCAGACACCTCCAGCTAGTCTCTCATTGGTTCTCGCTATTCCTGTTCATCTTCCGCAGAAATTGCAAACTGGGCCAAACAGGAGGTTAAAGGGACTGACTCTCCAAGTCGGGAGGGTGTTAGTAAAGCGTCTGGAATGTTGCACCCGAGTACCAGGGTACGAAAACTGAGACATATTTGAACACGTTTCCCGATCACATGGTTGATCATACTCTAGGTTCCACATGCATGTTTTAGCTGAAGGAAGAATCCCTGAAACCTGGAGAGTTGAGACCTGTGGAATGGGTACCATGCAATATGACTTCAAAGGGTCTTTGTTTGCTCACCGAACCTCTCCAATCCTATCACTGCTGCATTTATGCCCCTGGAAACACGCTTGATTCTCTTTTGGAGATATAGCAATCCATAGGTTTTAAGATACTTACTAGTCAGGTACATCCTTAGGCGCTTAATATGGGGTGTTGAGTCCATTTCGTTGAGCAAGGAGTAGCTCTTGTCTATTCCATATTTGGCTTAAGGAACTTTATCTGTGCTCATTTCAATCTCTGGTTTTATGCAGCACCCCAACTCACCTTTACCCTTAAGCAAGCATAAGTTGGTTTTCTAAATTTGAGACCCTGTTCTGTTCTGTAATTCAGTTCCTGTGTAGCCAAGTTTACATTCCGTGTATTACTGATATCTTATGATGTTTCTTTTTCTGTGTGACTTATTTCAGTTAGAATCGTCATACCTGAATCCACTCATTGTGCTGCTAAGGGCCTGATGACATAGATTTCATTGCTGAGTGATATTGCTTTGTAAGTAAATACCACAAATTCTTTATCCATTTTTCACTTTCTGTGATGTTGAACTTGTACGGTAAACGAGGTTCTTGTAAGCAGAGGCGTCCCAAACTTTGGGGTGGCTGTGTCTTTTTGATTTTAATTTCCCTAAGCTATAGGACCATAAGTGGAAGTGCCCTAGGCTCTGTTGCTTTGTTTTTTAGATGTTTCAGGAAACACCATACACTTCTCCCGAGTGTCTGTTGGCAATTTACATCCTGCCCATCAGCATAACAAGGCTCCCAGTTCTCCATGGCCTGTCCTGCCTTTCTGGATTTTACACTTTTTTCAGATGGCCCTTTTGACCGGGGGGAAGTGAGACTTCATTGTAGTGCAGATTTCCTTTGCAAGTTTGCTTGGTTGGCCAAAAAGGGCGTATGCGTTTTTTCCTGAATATATTCAGGAAAAAACGCATACGCCCTTTTTGGCCAAGTGCATCATTGTGGACGTTCTGCCTCTTTTCCTATGATTTCAATGCAATTCCAGTCTACCTCCTGAAATCGGTTTCCTGCAATTCTGCCCCGCTTTCAAGTCCTCTTGGCAGCCTTACTTCAGTATATTTTTGGACGATAGCTGTCATTTATAACTCTGCAGGTTTGTGAATTACAGTGCCCTTGAGCTCCTTTGTTCAACTCGCTTTCTTGTGACCTGGCCGCAACACCGCAGGATGGCTTCAGGCCCTAATCTTGTTCCGGCACGGCACGCTGAGCCTTTGTTTAATTCCTCTTCCTGGTGGGAAATGAGAGTTAAATTTGCCCGTCCAGACACCTCCAGCTAGTCTCTCATTGGTTCTCGCTATTCCTGTTCATCTTCCACAGAAATTGCAAACTGGGCCAAACAGGAGGTTAAAGGGACTGACTCTCCAAGTCAGGAGTGTGTTAGTAAAGCGTCTGGAATGTTGCACCCGAGTACCAGGGTACAAAAACTGAGACATATTTGAACACGTCTCCCGATCACATGGTTGATCATACTCTAGGTTCCACATGCATGTTTTAGCTGAAGGAAGAATACCTTAAACCTGGGTAGTTGAAACCCGTGGAATGGGTACCATGCAATATGACTTCAAAGGGTCTTTGTTTGCTCACCGAACCTCTCCAATCCTATCACTGCTGCATTTATGCCCCTGGAAACACGCTTGATTCTCTTTTGGAGATATAGCAATCCATAGGTTTTTAGATACTTACTAGTCAGGTACATTCTTAGGCGCTTAATATGGGGTGTTGAGTCCATTTCGTTGAGCAAGGAGTAGCTCTTGTCTATTCCATATTTGGCTTAAGGAACTTTATCTGTGCTCATTTCAATCTCTGGTTTTATGCAGCACCCCAACTCACCTTTACCCTTAAGCAAGCATAAGTTGGTTTTCTAAATTTGAGACCCTGTTCTGTTCTGTAATTCAGTTCCTGTGTAGCCAAGTTTACATTCCGTGTATTACTGATATCTTATGATGTTTCTTTTTCTGTGTGACTTATTTCAGTTAGAATCGTCATACCTGAATCCACTCATTGTGCTGCTAAGGGCCTGATGACATAGATTTCATTGCTGAGTGATATTGCTTTGTAAGTAAATACCACAAATTCTTTATCCATTTTTCACTTTCTGCGATGTTGAACTTGTACGGTAAACGAGGTTCTTGTAAGCAGAGGCGTCCCAAACTTTGGGGTGGCTGTGTCTTTTTGATTTTAATTTCCCTAACCTATGGGACCATAAGTGGAAGTGCCCTAGGCTCTGTTGCTTTGTTTTTTAGATGTTTCAGGAAACACCATACACTTCTCCCGAGTGTCTGTTGGCAATTTACATCCCGCCCATCAGCATAACAAGGCTCCCAGTTCTCCATGGCCTGTCCTGCCTTTCTGGATTTTACACTTTTTTCAGATGGCCCTTTTGACCGGGGGGAAGTGAGACTTCATTGTACTGCAGATTTCCTTTGCAAGCTTGCTTGGTTGGCCAAAAAGGGCGTATGCGTTTTTTCCTGAATATATTCAGGAAAAAACGCATACGCCCTTTTTGGCCAAGTGCATCATTGTGGACGTTCTGCCTCTTTTCCTATGCTTTCAATGCAATTCCAGTCTACCTCCTGAAATCGGTTTCCTGCAATTCTGCCCCGCTTTCAAGTCCTCTTGGCAGCCTTACTTCAGTATATTTTTGGACGATAGCTGTCATTTATAACTCTGCAGGTTTGTGAATTACAGTGCCCCTGAGCTCCTTTCTTCAACTCGCTTTCTTTTGAGCTGGCCGCAACACCGCAGGATGGCTTCAGGCCCTAATCTGGTTCCGGCACGGCATGCTGAGCCTTTGGTTAATTCCTCTTCCTGGTGGGAAATGAGGGTTAAATTTGCCCGTCCAGACACCTCCAGCTAGTCTCTCATTGGTTCTCGCTATTCCTGTTCATCTTCCGCAGAAATTGCAAACTGGGCCAAACAGGAGGTTAAAGGCGCTGACTCTCCAAGTCGGGAGGGTGTTAGTAAAGCGTCTGGAATGTTGCACCCGAGTACCAGGGTACGAAAACTGAGACATATTTGAACACATCTCCCGATCACATGGTTGATCATACTCTAGGTTCCACATGCATGTTTTAGCTGAAGGAAGAATACCTTAAACCTGGGTAGTTGAAACCCGTGGAATGGGTGCCATGTAATATGACTTCAGAGGGTCTTCATTTGCTCACCGAACCTCTCCAATCCTATCACTGCTGCGTTTATGCCCCTGTACACATGCTTGATTCTCTTTCGGAGACATAGCAATCCATAGGTTTTAAGATACTTACTAGTCAGGTACATTCTTAGGCGTTTAATATGCGGTGTTTAGTCCATTTCGTTGAGCAAGGGGTAGCTCTTGTCTATTCCATATTTGGCTTAAGGAACTTTATCTGTGCTCATTTCAATCTCTGGTTTTATGCAGCACCCCAACTCACCTTTACCCTTAAGCAAGCATAAGTTGGTTTTCTAAATTTGAGACCCTGTTCTGTTCTGTAATTCAGTTCCTGTGTAGCCAAGTTTACATTCCGTGTATTACTGATATCTTATGATGTTTCTTTTTCTGTGTGACTTATTTCAGTTAGAATCGTCATACCTGAATCCACTCATTGTGCTGCTAAGGGCCTGATGACATAGATTTCATTGCTGAGTGATATTGCTTTGTAAGTAAATACCACAAATTCTTTATCCATTTTTCACTTTCTGCGATGTTGAACTTGTACGGTAAACGAGGTTCTTGTAAACAGAGGCGTCCCAAACTTTGGGGTGGCTGTGTCTTTTTGATTTTAATTTCCCTAAACTATAGGACCATAAGTGGAAGTGCCCTAGGCTCTGTTGCTTTGTTTTTTAGATGTTTCAGGAAACACCATACACTTCTCCCGAGTGTCTGTTGGCAATTTACATCCCACCCATCAGCATAACAAGGCTCCCAGTTCTCCATGGCCTGTCCTGCCTTTCTGGATTTTACACTTTTTTCAGATGGCCCTTTTGACCGGGGGGAAGTGAGACTTCATTGTAGTGCAGATTTCCTTTGCAAGTTTGCTTGGTTGGCCAAAAAGGGCGTATGCGTTTTTTCCTGAATATATTCAGGAAAAAACGCATACGCCCTTTTTGGCCAAGTGCATCATTGTGGACGTTCTGCCTCTTTTCCTATGATTTCAATGCAATTCCAGTCTACCTCCTGAAATCGGTTTCCTGCAATTCTGCCCCGCTTTCAAGTCCTCTTGGCAGCCTTACTTCAGTATATTTTTGGACGATAGCTGTCATTTATAACTCTGCAGGTTTGTGAATTACAGTGCCCTTGAGCTCCTTTGTTCAACTCGCTTTCTTGTGACCTGGCCGCAACACCGCAGGATGGCTTCAGGCCCTAATCTTGTTCCGGCACGGCACGCTGAGCCTTTGTTTAATTCCTCTTCCTGGTGGGAAATGAGAGTTAAATTTGCCCGTCCAGACACCTCCAGCTAGTCTCTCATTGGTTCTCGCTATTCCTGTTCATCTTCCACAGAAATTGCAAACTGGGCCAAACAGGAGGTTAAAGGGACTGACTCTCCAAGTCAGGAGGGTGTTAGTAAAGCGTCTGGAATGTTGCACCCGAGTACCAGGGTACAAAAACTGAGACATATTTGAACACGTCTCCCGATCACATGGTTGATCATACTCTAGGTTCCACATGCATGTTTTAGCTGAAGGAAGAATACCTTAAACCTGGGTAGTTGAAACCCGTGGAATGGGTACCATGCAATATGACTTCAAAGGGTCTTTGTTTGCTCACCGAACCTCTCCAATCCTATCACTGCTGCATTTATGCCCCTGGAAACACGCTTGATTCTCTTTTGGAGATATAGCAATCCATAGGTTTTAAGATACTTACTAGTCAGGTACATTCTTAGGCGCTTAATATGGGGTGTTGAGTCCATTTCGTTGAGCAAGGAGTAGCTCTTGTCTATTCCATATTTGGCTTAAGGAACTTTATCTGTGCTCATTTCAATCTCTGGTTTTATGCAGCACCCCAACTCACCTTTACCCTTAAGCAAGCATAAGTTGGTTTTCTAAATTTGAGACCCTGTTCTGTTCTGTAATTCAGTTCCTGTGTAGCCAAGTTTACATTCCGTGTATTACTGATATCTTATGATGTTTCTTTTTCTGTGTGACTTATTTCAGTTAGAATCGTCATACCTGAATCCACTCATTGTGCTGCTAAGGGCCTGATGACATAGATTTCATTGCTGAGTGATATTGCTTTGTAAGTAAATACCACAAATTCTTTATCCATTTTTCACTTTCTGCGATGTTGAACTTGTACGGTAAACGAGGTTCTTGTAAGCAGAGGCGTCCCAAACTTTGGGGTGGCTGTGTCTTTTTGATTTTAATTTCCCTAACCTATGGGACCATAAGTGGAAGTGCCCTAGGCTCTGTTGCTTTGTTTTTTAGATGTTTCAGGAAACACCATACACTTCTCCCGAGTGTCTGTTGGCAATTTACATATTGCCCATCAGCATAACAAGGCTCCCAGTTCTCCATGGCCTGTCCTGCCTTTCTGGATTTTACACTTTTTTCAGATGGCCCTTTTGACTGGGGGGAAGTGAGACTTCATTGTAGTGCAGATTTCCTTTGCAAGCTTGCTTGGTTGGCCAAAAAGGGCGTATGCGTTTTTTTCCTGAATATATTCAGGAAAAAACGCATACGCCCTTTTTGGCCAAGTGCATCATTGTGGACGTTCTGCCTCTTTTCCTATGCTTTCAATGCAATTCCAGTCTACCTCCTGAAATCGGTTTCCTGCAATTCTGCCCCGCTTTCAAGTCCTCTTGGCAGCCTTACTTCAGTATATTTTTGGACGATAGCTGTCATTTATAACTCTGCAGGTTTGTGAATTACAGTGCCCCTGAACTCCTTTCTTCAACTCGCTTTCTTGTGACCTGGCCGCAACACCGCAGAATGGCTTCAGGCCCTAATCTGGTTCCGGCACGGCACGCTGAGCCTTTGGTTAATTCCTCTTCCTGGTGGGAAATGAGAGTTAAATTTGCCCGTCCAGACACCTCCAGCTAGTCTCTCATTGGTTCTCGCTATTCCTGTTCATCTTCCGCAGAAATTGCAAACTGGGCCAAACAGGAGGTTAAAGGGACTGACTCTCCAAGTCGGGAGGGTGTTAGTAAAGCGTCTGGAATGTTGCACCCGAGTACCAGGGTACGAAAACTGAGACATATTTGAACACGTTTCCCGATCACATGGTTGATCATACTCTAGGTTCCACATGCATGTTTTAGCTGAAGGAAGAATCCCTGAAACCTTGAGAGTTGAGACCCGTGGAATGGGTACCATGCAATATGACTTCAAAGGGTCTTTGTTTGCTCACCGAACCTCTCCAATCCTATCACTGCTGCATTTATGCCCCTGGAAACACGCTTGATTCTCTTTTGGAGATATAGCAATCCATAGGTTTTAAGATACTTACTAGTCAGGTACATCCTTAGGCGCTTAATATGGGGTGTTGAGTCCATTTCGTTGAGCAAGGAGTAGCTCTTGTCTATTCCATATTTGGCTTAAGGAACTTTATCTGTGCTCATTTCAATCTCTGGTTTTATGCAGCACCCCAACTCACCTTTCCCCTTAAGCAAGCATAAGTTGGTTTTCTAAATTTGAGACCCTGTTCTGTTCTGTAATTCAGTTCCTGTGTAGCCAAGTTTACATTCCGTGTATTACTGATATCTTATGATGTTTCTTTTTCTGTGTGACTTATTTCAGTTACAATCGTCATACCTGAATCCACTCATTGTGCTGCTAAGGGCCTGATGACATAGATTTCATTGCTGAGTGATATTGCTTTGTAAGTAAATACCACAAATTCTTTATCCATTTTTCACTTTCTGCGATGTTGAACTTGTACGGTTAACGAGGTTCTTGTAAGCAGAGGCGTCCCAAACTTTGGGGTGGCTGTGTCTTTTTGATTTTAATTTCCCTAAGCTATAGGACCATAAGTGGAAGTGCCCTAGGCTCTGTTGCTTTGTTTTTTAGATGTTTCAGGAAACACCATACACTTCTCCCGAGTGTCTGTTGGCAATTTACATCCCGCCCATCAGCATAACAAGGCTCCCAGTTCTCCATGGCCTGTCCTGCCTTTCTGGATTTTACACTTTTTTCAGATGGCCCTTTTGACCGGGGGGAAGTGAGACTTCATTGTACTGCAGATTTCCTTTGCAAGCTTGCTTGGTTGGCCAAAAAGGGTGTATGCGTTTTTTCCTGAATATATTCAGGAAAAAACGCATACGCCCTTTTTGGCCAAGTGCATCATTGTGGACGTTCTGCCTCTTTTCCTATGCTTTCAATGCAATTCCAGTCTACCTCCTGAAATCGGTTTCCTGCAATTCTGCCCCGCTTTCAAGTCCTCTTGGCAGCCTTACTTCAGTATATTTTTGGACGATAGCTGTCATTTATAACTCTGCAGGTTTGTGAATTACAGTGCCCCTGAGCTCCTTTCTTCAACTCGCTTTCTTTTGAGCTGGCCGCAACACCGCAGGATGGCTTCAGGCCCTAATCTGGTTCCGGCACGGCACGCTGAGCCTTTGGTTAATTCCTCTTCCTGGTGGGAAATGAGGGTTAAATTTGCCCGTCCAGACACCTCCAGCTAGTCTCTCATTGGTTCTCGCTATTCCTGTTCATCTTCCGCAGAAATTGCAAACTGGGCCAAACAGGAGGTTAAAGGCGCTGACTCTCCAAGTCGGGAGGGTGTTAGTAAAGCGTCTGGAATGTTGCACCCGAGTACCAGGGTACGAAAACTGAGACATATTTGAACACATCTCCCGATCACATGGTTGATCATACTCTAGGTTCCACATGCATGTTTTAGCTGAAGGAAGAATACCTTAAACCTGGGTAGTTGAAACCCGTGGAATGGGTGCCATGTAATATGACTTCAGAGGGTCTTCATTTGCTCACCGAACCTCTCCAATCCTATCACTGCTGCGTTTATGCCCCTGTACACATGCTTGATTCTCTTTCGGAGACATAGCAATCCATAGGTTTTAAGATACTTACTAGTCAGGTACATTCTTAGGCGTTTAATATGCGGTGTTTAGTCCATTTCGTTGAGCAAGGGGTAGCTCTTGTCTATTCCATATTTGGCTTAAGGAACTTTATCTGTGCTCATTTCAATCTCTGGTTTTATGCAGCACCCCAACTCACCTTTCCCCTTAAGCAAGCATAAGTTGGTTTTCTGAATTTGAGACCCTGTTCTGTTTTGGAATTCAGTTCCTGTGTAGCCAAGTTTACATTCCGTGTATTAGTGATATCTTATGATATTTCTTTTTCTGTGTGACTTATTTCAATTAGAATCATCGTACCTGAATCCACTCATTGTGCTGCTAAGGGCTTGATGACATAGATTTCATTGCTGAGTGATATTGCTTTGTAAGTAAATACCACAACTTCTTTATCCATTTTTCACTTTCTGCGATGTTGAACTTGTACTGTAAACGAGGTTCTTGTAAACAGAGGCGTCCCAAACTTTGGGGTGGCTGTGTCTTTTTGATTTTAATTTCCCTAAGCTATAGGACCATAAGTGGAAGTGCCCTAGGCTCTGTTGCTTTGTTTTTTACATGTTTCAGGAAACACCATACACTTCTCCCGAGTGTCTGTTGGCAATTTACATCCCGCCCATCAGCATAACAAGGCTCCCAGTTCTCCATGGCCTGTCCTGCCTTTCTGGATTTTACACTTTTTTCAGATGGCCCTTTTGACCGGGGGCAAGTGAGACTTCATTGTAGTGCAGATTTCCTTTGCAAGCTTGCTTGGTTGGCCAAAAAGTGCGTATGCGTTTTTTCCTGAATATATTCAGGAAAAAACGCATACGCCCTTTTTGGCCAAGTGCATCATTGTGGACGTTCTGCCTCTTTTCCTATGCTTTCAATGCAATTCCAGTCTACCTCCTGAAATCGGTTTCCTGCAATTCTGCCCCGCTTTCAAGTCCTCTTGGCAGCCTTACTTCAGTATATTTTTGGACGATAGCTGTCATTTATAACTCTGCAGGTTTGTGAATTACAGTGCCCCTGAGCTCCTTTCTTCAACTCGCTTTCTTTTGAGCTGGCCGCAACACCGCAGGATGGCTTCAGGCCCTAATCTGGTTCCGGCACGGCACGCTGAGCCTTTGGTTAATTCCTCTTCCTGGTGGGAAATGAGAGTTAAATTTGCCCGTCCAGACACCTCCAGCTAGTCTCTCATTGGTTCTCGCTATTCCTGTTCATCTTCCGCAGAAATTGCAAACTGGGCCAAACAGGAGGTTAAAGGGACTGACTCTCCAAGTCGGGAGGGTGTTAGTAAAGCATCTGGAATGTTGCACCCGAGTACCAGGGTACGAAAACTGAGACATATTTGAACACGTCTCCCGATCACATGGTTGATCATACTCTAGGTTCCACATGCATGTTTTACCTGAAGGAAGAATACCTTAAACCTGGGTAGTTGAAACCCGTGGAATGGGTACCATGCAATATGACTTCAAAGGGTCTTCATTTGCTCACCGAACCTCTCCAATCCTATCACTGCTGCGTTTATGCCCCTGTACACATGCTTGATTCTCTTTCGGAGACATAGCAATCCATAGGTTTTAAGTTACTTACTAGTCAGGTACATTCTTAGGCGTTTAATATGCGGTGTTGAGTCCATTTCGTTGAGCAAGGAGTAGCTCTTGTCTATTCCATATTTGGCTTAAGGAACTTTATCTGTGCTCATTTCAATCTCTGGTTTTATGCAGCACCCCAACTCACTTTTCCCCTTAAGCAAGCATAAGTTGGTTTTCTAAATTTGAGACCCTGTTCTGTTCTGTAATTCAGTTCCTGTGTAGCCAAGTTTACATTCCGTGTATTACTGATATCTTATGATGTTTCTTTTTCTGTGTGACTTATTTCAATTAGAATCATTATACCTGAATCCACTCATTGTGCTGCTAAGGGCCTGATGACATAGATTTCATTGCTGAGTGATATTGCTTTGTAAGTAAATACCACAACTTCTTTATCCATTTTTCACTTTCTGCGATGTTGAACTTGTACTGTAAACGAGGTTCTTGTAAACAGAGGCGTCCCAAACTTTGGGGTGGCTGTGTCTTTTTGATTTTAATTTCCCTAAGCTATAGGACCATAAGTGGAAGTGTCCTAGCCTCTGTTGCTTTGTTTTTTAGATGTTTCAGGAAACACCATACACTTCTCCCGAGTGTCTGTTGGCAATTTACATCCCGCCCATCAGCATAACAAGGCTCCCAGTTCTCCATGGCCTGTCCTGCCTTTCTGGATTTTACACTTTTTTCAGATGGCCCTTTTGACCGGGGGGAAGTGAGACTTCATTGTAGTGCAGATTTCCTTTGCAAGCTTGCTTGGTTGGCCAAAAAGGGCGTATGCGTTTTTTCCTGAATATATTCAGGAAAAAACGCATACGCCCTTTTTGGCCAAGTGCATCATTGTGGACGTTCTGCCTCTTTTCCTATGCTTTCAATGCAATTCCAGTCTACCTCCTGAAATCGGTTTCCTGCAATTCTGCCCCGCTTTCAAGTCCTCTTGAGAGCCTTACTTCAGTATATTTTTGGACGATAGCTGTCATTTATAACTCTGCAGGTTTGTGAATTACAGTGCCCCTGAGCTCCTTTCTTCAACTCGCTTTCTTTTGAGCTGGCCGCAACACCGCAGGATGGCTTCAGGCCCTAATCTGGTTCCGGCACGGCACGCTGAGCCTTTGGTTAATTCCTCTTCCTGGTGGGAAATGAGTGTTAAATTTGCCCGTCCAGACATCTCCAGCTAGTCTCTCATTGGTTCTCGCTATTCCTGTTCATCTTCCGCAGAAATTGCAAACTGGGCCAAACAGGAGGTTAAAGGCGCTGACTCTCCAAGTCGGGAGGGTGTTAGTAAAGCGTCTGGAATGTTGCACCCGAGTACTAGGGTACGAAAACTGAGACATATTTGAACACATCTCCCGATCACATGGTTGATCATACTCTAGGTTCCACATGCATGTTTTAGCTGAAGGAAGAATACCTTAAACCTGGGTAGTTGAAACCCGTGGAATGGGTACCATGTAATATGACTTCAGAGGGTCTTCATTTGCTCACCGAACCTCTCCAATCCTATCACTGCTGCGTTTATGCCCCTGTACACATGCTTGATTCTCTTTCGGAGACATAGCAATCCATAGGTTTTAAGATACTTACTAGTCAGGTACATTCTTAGGCGTTTAATATGCGGTGTTTAGTCCATTTCGTTGAGCAAGCGGTAGCTCTAGTCTATTCCATATTTGGCTTAAGGAACTTTATCTGTGCTCATTTCAATCTCTGGTTTTATGCAGCACCCCAACTCACCTTTCCCCTTAAGCAAGCATAAGTTGGTTTTCTGAATTTGAGACTCTGTTCTGTTTTGGAATTCAGTTCCTGTGTAGCCAAGTTTACATTCCGTGTATTAGTGATATCTTATGATATTTCTTTTTCTGTGCGACTTATTTCAATTAGAATCATCGTACCTGAATCCACTCATTGTGCTGCTAAGGGCTTGATGACATAGATTTCATTGCTGAGTGATATTGCTTTGTAAGTAAATACCACAACTTCTTTATCCATTTTTCACTTTCTGCGATGTTGAACTTGTACTGTAAACGAGGTTCTTGTAAACAGAGGCGTCCCAAACTTTGGGGTGGCTGTGTCTTTTTGATTTTAATTTCCCTAAGCTATAGGACCATAAGTGGAAGTGCCCTAGGCTCTGTTGCTTTGTTTTTTAGATGTTTCAGGAAACACCATACACTTCTCCCGAGTGTCTGTTGGCAATTTACATCCCGCCCATCAGCATAACAAGGCTCCCAGTTCTCCATGGCCTGTCCTGCCTTTCTGGATTTTACACTTTTTTCAGATGGCCCTTTTGACCGGGGGGAAGTGAGACTTCATTGTAGTGCAGATTTCCTTTGCAAGCTTGCTTGGTTGGCCAAAAAGGGCGTATGCGTTTCTTCCTGAATATATTCAGGAAAAAACGCATACGCCCTTTTTGGCCAAGTGCATCATTGTGGACGTTCTGCCTCTTTTCCTATGCTTTCAATGCAATTCCAGTCTACCTCCTGAAATCGGTTTCCTGCAATTCTGCCCCGCTTTCAAGTCCTCTTGGCAGCCTTACTTCAGTATATTTTTGGACGATAGCTGTCATTTATAAGTCTGCAGGTTTGTGTATTACAGTGCCCCTGAGCTCCTTTCTTCAACTCGCTTTTTTTGAGCTGGCCGCAACACCGCAGGATGGCTTCAGGCCCTAATCTGGTTCCGGCACGGCACGCTGAGCCTTTGGTTAATTCCTCTTCCTGGTGGGAAATGAGAGTTAAATTTGCCCGTCCAGACACCTCCAGCTAGTCTCTCATTGGTTCTCGCTATTCCTGTTCATCTTCCGCAGAAATTGCAAACTGGGCCAAACAGGAGCTTAAAGGTGCTGACTCTCCAAGTGCGGAGAGTGTTAGTAAAGCGTCTGGAATGTTGCACCCGAGTACCAGGGTACGAAAACTGAGACATATTTGAACACGTCTCCCGATCCCATGGTTGATCTTACTCTAGGTTCCACATGCATGTTTTAGCTGAAGGAAGAATACCTTAAACCTGGGTAGTTGAAACCCGTGGAATGGGTACCATGCAATATGACTTCAAAGGGTCTTCATTTGCTCACCGAACCTCTCCAATCCTATCACTGCTGCGTTTATGTCCCTGTACACATGCTTGATTCTCTTTCGGAGACATAGCAATCCATAGGTTTTAAGATACTTACCAGTCAGGTACATTCTTAGGCGTTTAATATGGGGTGTTGAGTCCATTTCGTTGAGCAAGGAGTAGCTCTTGTCTATTCCATATTTGGCTTAAGGAACTTTATCTGTGCTCATTTCAATCTCTGGTTTTATGCAGCACCCCAACTCACCTTTACCCTTAAGCAACCATAAGTTGGTTTTCTAAATTTGAGACCCTGTTCTGTTCTGTAATTCAGTTCCTGTGTAGCCAAGTTTACATTCCGTGTATTACTGATATCTTATGATGTTTCTTTTTCTGTGTGACTTATTTCAGTTAGAATCATCATACCTGAATCCACTCATTGTGCTGCTAAGGGCCTGATGACATAGATTTCATTGCTGAGTGATATTGCTTTGTAAGTAAATACCACAACTTCTTTATCCATTTTTCACTTTCTGCGATGTTGAACTTGTACTGTAAACGAGGTTCTTGTAAACAGAGGCGTCCCAATGTTTGGGGTGCCTGTGTCTTTTTGATTTTAATTTCCCTAAGCTATAGGACCATAAGTGGAAGTGCCCTAGGCTCTGTTGCTTTGTTTTTTAGATGTTTCAGGAAACACCATACACTTCTCCCGGGTGTCTGTTGGCAATTTACATCCCGCCCATCAGCATAACAAGGCTCCCAGTTCTCCATGGCCTGTCCTGCCTTTCTGGATTTTACACTTTTTTCAGATGGCCCTTTTGACCGGGGGGAAGTGAGACTTCATTGTAGTGCAGATTTCCTTTGCAAGCTTGCTTGGTTGGCCAAAAAGGGCGTATGCGTTTTTTCCTGAATATATTCAGGAAAAAATGCATACGCCCTTTTTGGCCAAGTGCATCATTGTGGACGTTCTGCCTCTTTTCCTATGCTTTCAATGCAATTCCAGTCTACCTCCTGAAATCGGTTTCCTGCAATTCTGCCCCGCTTTCAAGTCCTCTTGGCAGCCTTACTTCAGTATATTTTTGGACGATAGCTGTCATTTATAACTCTGCAGGTTTGTGAATTACAGTGCCCCTGAGCTCCTTTCTTCAACTCGCTTTCTTTTGAGCTGGCCGCAACACCGCAGGATGGCTTCAGGCCCTAATCTTGTTCCAGCACGGCACGCTGAGCCTTTGGTTAATTCCTCTTCCTGGTGGGAAATGAGAGTTAAATTTGCCCGTCCAGACACCTCCAGCTAGTCTCTCATTGGTTCTCGCTATTCCTGTTCATCTTCCGCAGAAATTGCAAACTGGGCCAAACAGGAGGTTAAAGGGACTGACTCTCCAAGTCGGGAGGGTGTTAGTAAAGCATCTGGAATGTTGCACTCGAGTACCAGGGTACGAAAACTGAGACATATTTGAACATGTCTCCCGTTCACACGTTTGATCATACTCTAGGTTCCACATGCATGTTTTAGCTGAAGGAAGAATACCTTAAACCTGGGTAGTTGAAACCCGTGGAATGGGTACCATGCAATATGACTTCAAAGGGTCTTCATTTGCTCACCGAACCTCTCCAATCCTATCACTGCTGCATTTATGCCCCTGTACACATGCTTGATTCTCTTTCGGAGACATAGCAATCCATAGGTTTTAAGATACTTACTAGTCAGGTACATTCTTAGGCGTTTAATATGGGGTGTTGAGTCCTTTTCATTGAGCAAGGAGTAGCTCTTGCTATTCCATATTTGGCTTAAGGAACTTTATCTGTGCTCATTTCAATGTCTGGTTTTATGCAGCACCCCAACTCACCTTTCCCCTTAAGCAAGCATAAGTTGGTTTTCTAATTTTGAGACCCTGTTCTGTTTTGGAATTCAGTTCCTGTGTAGCCAAGTTTACATTCCGTGTATTACTGATATCTTATGATGTTTCTTTTTCTGTGTGACTTATTTCAGTTAGAATCATCGTACGTGAATCCACTCATTATGCTGCTACGGGCCTGATGACATAGATTTCATTGTTGAGTGATAATGCATTGTACGTAAGTACCTCAAGTTCTCTATCCATTTTTCACTTTCTGTGATATTGAACTTGTACGGTAAATGAGGTTCTTGTAAACAGAGGCGTCCCAAACTTTGGGGTGGCTGTGTCTTTTTGATTTTAATTTCCCTAAGCTATAGGACCATAAGTGGAAGTGCCCTAGGCTCTGTTGCTTTGTTTTTTAGATGTTTCAGGAAACACCATACACTTCTCCCGAGTGTCTGTTGGCAATTTACATCCCGCCCATCAGCATAACAAGGCTCCCAGTTCTCCATGGCCTGTCCTGCTTTTCTGAATTTTACACTTTTTTCAGATGGCCCTTTTGACCGGGGGGAAGTGAGACTTCATTGTAGTGCAGATTTCCTTTGCAAGTTTGCTTGGTTGGCCAAAAAGGGCGTATGCGTTTTTTCCTGAATATATTCAGGAAAAAACGCGTACGCCCTTTTTGGCCAAGTGCATCATTGTGGACGTTCTGCCTCTTTTCCTATGCTTTCAATGCAATTCCAGTCTACCTCCTGAAATCAGTTTCCTGCAATTCTGCCCCACTTTCAAGTCCTCTTGGCAGCCTTACTTCAGTATATTTTTGGACGATAGCTGTCATTTATAACTCTGCAGGTTTGTGAATTACAGTGCCCCTGAGCTCCTTTCTTCAACTCGCTTTCTTTTGAGCTGGCCGCAACACCGCAGGATGGCTTCAGGCCCTAATCTGGTTCCGGCACGGCACGCTGAGCCTTTGGTTAATTCCTCTTCCTGGTGGGAAATGAGAGTTAAATTTGCCCGTCCAGACACCTCCAGCTAGTCTCTCATTGGTTCTCGCTATTCCTGTTCATCTTCCGCAGAATTTGCAAACTGGGCCAAACAGGAGGTTAAAGGGACTGACTCTCCAAGTCGGGAGGGTGTTAGTAAAGCGTCTGGAATGTTGCACCCGAGTTCCAGTGTACGAAAACTGAGACATATTTGAACACATTTCCCGATCACATGGTTGATCATACTCTAGGTTCCACATGCATGTTTTAGCTGAAGGAAGAATACCTTAAACCTGGGTAGTTGAAACCCGTGGAATGGGTACCATGCAATATGACTTCAAAGGGTCTTCATTTGCTCACCGAACCTCTCCAATCCTATCACTGCTGCGTTTATGCCCCTGTACACACGCTTGATTCTCTTTTGGAGACATAGCAATCCATAGGTTTTAAGATACTTACTAGTCAGGTACATTCTTAGGCGTTTAATATGCGGTGTTGTGTCCATTTCGTTGAGCAAGGAGTAGCTCTTGTTTATTCCATATTTGGCTTAAGGAACTTTATCTGTGCTCATTTCAATCTCTGGTTTTATGCAGCACCCCAACTCACCTTTCCCCTTAAGCAAGCATAAGTTGGTTTTCTAAATTTGAGACCCTGTTCTGTTCTGTAATTCAGTTCCTGTGTAGCCAAGTTTACATTCCGTGTATTACTGATATCTTATGATGTTTCTTTTTCTGTGTGACTTATTTCAGTTAGAATCATCATACCTGAATCCACTCATTGTGCTGCTAAGGGCCTGATGACATAGATTTCATTGCTGAGTGATATTGCTTTGTAAGTAAATACCACAACTTCTTTATCCATTTTTCACTTTCTGCGATGTTGAACTTGTACTGTAAACGAGGTTCTTGTAAACAGAGGCGTCCCAATGTTTGGGGTGGCTGTGTCTTTTTGATTTTAATTTCCCTAAGCTATAGGACCATAAGTGGAAGTGCCCTAGGCTCTGTTGCTTTGTTTTTTAGATGTTTCAGGAAACACCATACACTTCTCCCGAGTGTCTGTTGGCAATTTACATCCCGCCCATCAGCATAACAAGGCTCCCAGTTCTCCATGGCCTGTCCTGCCTTTCTGGATTTTACACTTTTTTCAGATGGCCCTTTTGACCGGGGGGAAGTGAGACTTCATTGTAGTGCAGATTTCCTTTGCAAGCTTGCTTGGTTGGCCAAAAAGGGCGTATGCGTTTTTTCCTGAATATATTCAGGAAAAAATGCATACGCCCTTTTTGGCCAAGTGCATCATTGTGGACGTTCTGCCTCTTTTCCTATGCTTTCAATGCAATTCCAGTCTACCTCCTGAAATCGGTTTCCTGCAATTCTGCCCCGCTTTCAAGTCCTCTTGGCAGCCTTACTTCAGTATATTTTTGGACGATAGCTGTCATTTATAAGTCTGCAGGTTTGTGAATTACAGTGCCCCTGAGCTCCTTTCTTCAACTCGCTTTCTTTTGAGCTGGCCGCAACACCGCAGGATGGCTTCAGGCCCTAATCTGGTTCCGGCACGGCACGCTGAGCCTTTGGTTAATTCCTCTTCCTGGTGGGAAATGAGAGTTAAATTTGCCCGTCCAGACACCTCCAGCTAGTCTCTCATTGGTTCTCGCTATTCCTGTTCATCTTCCGCAGAAATTGCAAACTGGGCCAAACAGGAGGTTAAAGGGACTGACTCTCCAAGTCGGGAGGGTGTTAGTAAAGCGTCTGGAATGTTGCACCCGAGTACCAGGGTACGAAAACTGAGACATATTTGAACACGTCTCCCGATCACATGGTTGATCATACTCTAGGTTCCACATGCATGTTTTACCTGAAGGAAGAATACCTTAAACCTGGGTAGTTGAAACCCGTGGAATGGGTACCATGCAATATGACTTCAAAGGGTCTTCATTTGCTCACCGAACCTCTCCAATCCTATCACTGCTGCGTTTATGTCCCTGTACACATGCTTGATTCTCTTTCGGAGACATAGCAATCCATAGGTTTTAAGATACTTACCAGTCAGGTACATTCTTAGGCGTTTAATATGGGGTGTTGAGTCCATTTCGTTGAGCAAGGAGTAGCTCTTGTCTATTCCATATTTGGCTTAAGGAACTTTATCTGTGCTCATTTCAATCTCTGGTTTTATGCAGCACCCCAACTCACCTTTACCCTTAAGCAACCATAAGTTGGTTTTCTAAATTTGAGACCCTGTTCTGTTCTGTAATTCAGTTCCTGTGTAGCCAAGTTTACATTCCGTGTATTACTGATATCTTATGATGTTTCTTTTTCTGTGTGACTTATTTCAGTTAGAATCATCATACCTGAATCCACTCATTGTGCTGCTAAGGGCCTGATGACATAGATTTCATTGCTGAGTGATATTGCTTTGTAAGTAAATACCACAACTTCTTTATCCATTTTTCACTTTCTGCGATGTTGAACTTGTACTGTAAACGAGGGTCTTGTAAACAGAGGCGTCCCAATGTTTGGGGTGGCTGTGTCTTTTTGATTTTAATTTCCCTAAGCTATAGGACCATAAGTGGAAGTGCCCTAGGCTCTGTTGCTTTGTTTTTTAGATGTTTCAGGAAACACCATACACTTCTCCCGAGTGTCTGTTGGCAATTTACATCCCGCCCATCAGCATAACAAGGCTCCCAGTTCTCCATGGCCTGTCCTGCCTTTCTGGATTTTACACTTTTTTCAGATGGCCCTTTTGACCGGGGGGAAGTGAGACTTCATTGTAGTGCAGATTTCCTTTGCAAGCTTGCTTGGTTGGCCAAAAAGGGCGTATGCGTTTTTTCCTGAATATATTCAGGAAAAAATGCATACGCCCTTTTTGGCCAAGTGCATCATTGTGGACGTTCTGCCTCTTTTCCTATGCTTTCAATGCAATTCCAGTCTACCTCCTGAAATCGGTTTCCTGCAATTCTGCCCCGCTTTCAAGTCCTCTTGGCAGCCTTACTTCAGTATATTTTTGGACGATAGCTGTCATTTATAACTCTGCAGGTTTGTGAATTACAGTGCCCCTGAGCTCCTTTCTTCAACTCGCTTTCTTTTGAGCTGGCCGCAACACCGCAGGATGGCTTCAGGCCCTAATCTGGTTCCGGCACGGCACGCTGAGCCTTTGGTTAATTCCTCTTCCTTGTGGGAAATGAGAGTTAAATTTGCCCGTCCAGACACCTCCAGCTAGTCTCTCATTGGTTCTCGCTATTCCTGTTCATCTTCCGCAGAAATTGCAAACTGGGCCAAACAGGAGGTTAAAGGGACTGACTCTCCAAGTCGGGAGGGTGTTAGTAAAGCGTCTGGAATGTTGCACCCGAGTACCAGGGTACGAAAACTGAGACATATTTGAACACGTCTCCCGGTCACATGGTTGATCATACTCTAGGTTCCACATGCATGTTTTAGCTGAAGGAAGAATACCTTAAACCTGGGTAGTTGAAACCCGTGGAATGGGTACCATGCAATATGACTTCAAAGGGTCTTCATTTGCTCACCGAACCTCTCCAATCCTATCACTGCTGCGTTTATGCCCCTGTACACACGCTTGGTTCTCTTTCGGAGACATAGCAATCCATAGGTTTTAAGATACTTACTAGTCAGGTACATTCTTAGGCGTTTAATATGCGGTGTTGAGTCCATTTCGTTGAGCAAGGAGTAGCTCTTGTCTATTCCATATTTGGCTTAAGGAAATTTATCTGTGCTCATTTCAATCTCTGGTTTTATTCAGCACCCCAACTCACCTTTCCCCTTAAGCAAGAATAAGTTGGTTTTCTAAATTTGAGACCCTGTTCTGTTTTGGAATTCAGTTCCTGTGTAGCCAAGTTTACATTCCATGCATTAGTGATATCTTATGATGTTTCTTTTTCTGTGTGACTTATTTCAGTTAGAATCATCATACCTGAATCCACTCATTGTGCTGCTAAGGGCCTGATGACATAGATTTCATTGCTGAGTGATATTGCTTTGTAAGTAAATACCACAACTTCTTTATCCATTTTTCACTTTCTGCGATGTTGAACTTGTACTGTAAACGAGATTCTTGTAAACAGAGGCGTCCCAAACTTTGGGGTGGCTGTGTCTTTTTGATTTTAATTTCCCTAAGCTATAGGACCATAAGTGGAAGTGCCCTAGGCTCTGTTGCTTTGTTTTTTAGATGTTTCAGGAAACACCATACACTTCTCCCGAGTGTCTGTTGGCAATTTACATCCCGCCCATCAGCATAACAAGGCTCCCAGTTCTCCATGGCCTGTCCTGCCTTTCTGGATTTTTTACTTTTCTCAGATGGCCCTTGTGGCCGGGGGGAAGTGAGACTTCATTGTAGTGCAGATTTCCTTTGCAAGCTTGCTTGGTTGGCCAAAAAGGGCGTATGCGTTTTTTCCTGAATATATTCAGGAAAAAACGCATACGCCCTTTTTGGCCAAGTGCATCATTGTGGACGTTCTGCCTCTTTTCCTATGCTTTCAATGCAATTCCAGTCTACCTCCTGAAATCGGTTTCCTGCAATTCTGCCCCGCTTTCAAGTCCTCTTGGCAGCCTTACTTCGGTATATTTTTGGACGATAGCTGACATTTATAAGTCTGCAGGTTTGTGAATTACAGTGCCCCTGAGCTCCTTTCTTCAACTCGCTTTCTTGTGACCTGGCCGCAACACCGCAGGATGGCTTCAGGCCCTAATCTGGTTCCGGCACGGCATGCTGAGCCTTTGGTTAATTCCTCTTCCTTGTGGGAAATGAGAGTTAAATTTGCCCGTCCAGACACCTCCAGCTAGTCTCTCATTGGTTCTCGCTATTCCTGTTCATCTTCCGCAGAAATTGCAAACTGGGCCAAACAGGAGGTTAAAGGGACTGACTCTCCAAGTCGGGAGGGTGTTAGTAAAGCGTCTGGAATGTTGCACCCGAGTACCAGGGTACGAAAACTGAGACATATTTGAACACGTCTCCCGATCACATGGTTGATCATACTCTAGGTTCCACATGCATGTTTTACCTGAAGGAAGAATACCTTAAACCTGGGTAGTTGAAACCCGTGGAATGGGTACCATGCAATATGACTTCAAAGGGTCTTCATTTGCTCACCGAACCTCTCCAATCCTATCACTGCTGCGTTTATGTCCCTGTACACATGCTTGATTCTCTTTCGGAGACATAGCAATCCATAGGTTTTAAGATACTTACCAGTCAGGTACATTCTTAGGCGTTTAATATGGGGTGTTGAGTCCATTTCGTTGAGCAAGGAGTAGCTCTTGTCTATTCCATATTTGGCTTAAGGAACTTTATCTGTGCTCATTTCAATCTCTGGTTTTATGCAGCACCCCAACTCACCTTTACCCTTAAGCAACCATAAGTTGGTTTTCTAAATTTGAGACCCTGTTCTGTTCTGTAATTCAGTTCCTGTGTAGCCAAGTTTACATTCCGTGTATTACTGATATCTTATGATGTTTCTTTTTCTGTGTGACTTATTTCAGTTAGAATCATCATACCTGAATCCACTCATTGTGCTGCTAAGGGCCTGATGACATAGATTTCATTGCTGAGTGATATTGCTTTGTAAGTAAATACCACAACTTCTTTATCCATTTTTCACTTTCTGCGATGTTGAACTTGTACTGTAAACGAGGGTCTTGTAAACAGAGGCGTCCCAATGTTTGGGGTGGCTGTGTCTTTTTGATTTTAATTTCCCTAAGCTATAGGACCATAAGTGGAAGTGCCCTAGGCTCTGTTGCTTTGTTTTTTAGATGTTTCAGGAAACACCATACACTTCTCCCGAGTGTCTGTTGGCAATTTACATCCTGCCCATCAGCATAACAAGGCTCCCAGTTCTCCATGGCCTGTCCTGCCTTTCTGGATTTTACACTTTTTTCAGATGGCCCTTTTGACTGGGGGGAAGTGAGACTTCATTGTAGTGCAGATTTCCTTTGCAAGCTTGCTTGGTTGGCCAAAAAGGGCGTATGCGTTTTTTCCTGAATATATTCAGGAAAAAACGCATACGCCCTTTTTGGCCAAGTGCATCATTGTGGACGTTCTGCCTCTTTTCCTATGATTTCAATGCAATTCCAGTCTACCTCCTGAAATCGGTTTCCTGCAATTCTGCCCCGCTTTCAAGTCCTCTTGGCAGCCTTACTTCAGTATATTTTTGGACGATAGCTGTCATTTATAACTCTGCAGGTTTGTGAATTACAGTGCCCTTGAGCTCCTTTCTTCAACTTGCTTTCTTGTGACCTGGCCGCAACACCGCAGGATGGCTTCAGGCCCTAATCTTGTTCCGGCACGGCACGCTGAGCCTTTGGTTAATTCCTCTTCCTGGTTGGAAATGAGAGTTAAATTTGCCCGTCCAGACACCTCCAGCTAGTCTCTCATTGGTTCTCGCTATTCCTGTTCATCTTCCACAGAAATTGCAAACTGGGCCAAACAGGAGGTTAAAGGGACTGACTCTCCAAGTCAGGAGGGTGTTAGTAAAGCGTCTGGAATGTTGCACCCGAGTACCAGGGTATGAAAACTGAGACATATTTGAACACGTCTCCCGATCACATGGTTGATCATACTCTAGGTTCCACATGCATGTTTTAGCTGAAGGAAGAATCCCTGAAACCTGGAGAGTTGAGACCCGTGGAATGGGTACCATGCAATATGACTTCAAAGGGTCTTTGTTTGCTCACCGAACCTCTCCAATCCTATCACTGCTGCATTTATGCCCCTGGAAACACGCTTGATTCTCTTTTGGAGATATAGCAATCCATAGGTTTTAAGATACTTACTAGTCAGGTACATTCTTAGGCGCTTAATATGGGGTGTTGAGTCCATTTCGTTGAGCAAGGAGTAGCTCTTGTCTATTCCATATTTGGCTTAAGGAACTTTATCTGTGCTCATTTCAATCTCTGGTTTTATGCAGCACCCCAACTCACCTTTACCCTTAAGCAAGCATAAGTTGGTTTTCTAAATTTGAGACCCTTTTCTGTTCTGTAATTCAGTTCCTGTGTAGCCAAGTTTACATTCCGTGTATTACTGATATCTTATGATGTTTCTTTTTCTGTGTGACTTATTTCAGTTAGAATCGTCATACCTGAATCCACTCATTGTGCTGCTAAGGGCCTGATGACATAGATTTCATTGCTGAGTGATATTGCTTTGTAAGTAAATACCACAAATTCTTTATCCATTTTTCACTTTCTGCGATGTTGAACTTGTACGGTAAACGAGGTTCTTGTAAGCAGAGGCGTCCCAAACTTTGGGGTGGCTGAGTCTTTTTGATTTTAATTTCCCTAACCTATGGGACCATAAGTGGAAGTGCCCTAGGCTCTGTTGCTTTGTTTTTTAGATGTTTCAGGAAACACCATACACTTCTCCCGAGTGTCTGTTGGCAATTTACATCCTGCCCATCAGCATAACAAGGCTCCCAGTTCTCCATGGCCTGTCCTGCCTTTCTGGATTTTACACTTTTTTCAGATGGCCCTTTTGACTGGGGGGAAGTGAGACTTCATTGTAGTGGAGATTTCCTTTGCAAGCTTGCTTGGTTGGCCAAAAAGGGCGTATGCGTTTTTTCCTGAATATATTCAGGAAAAAACGCATATGCCCTTTTTGGCCAAGTGCATCATTGTGGACGTTCTGCCTCTTTTCCTATGCTTTCAATGCAATTCCAGTCTACCTCCTGAAATCGGTTTCCTGCAATTCTGCCCCGCTTTCAAGTCCTCTTGGCAGCCTTACTTCAGTATATTTTTGGACGATAGCTGTCATTTATAACTCTGCAGGTTTGTGAATTACAGTGCCCCTGAACTCCTTTCTTCAACTCGCTTTCTTGTGACCTGGCCGCAACACCGCAGAATGGCTTCAGGCCCTAATCTGGTTCCGGAACGGCACGCTGAGCCTTTGGTTAATTCCTCTTCCTGGTGGGAAATGAGAGTTAAATTTGCCCGTCCAGACACCTCCAGCTAGTCTCTCATTGGTTCTCGCTATTCCTGTTCATCTTCCGCAGAAATTGCAAACTGGGCCAAACAGGAGGTTAAAGGGACTGACTCTCCAAGTCGGGAGGGTGTTAGTAAAGCGTCTGGAATGTTGCACCCGAGTACCAGGGTACGAAAACTGAAACATATTTGAACACGTTTCCCGATCACATGGTTGATCATACTCTAGGTTCCACATGCATGTTTTAGCTGAAGGAAGAATCCCTGAAACCTGGAGAGTTGAGACCCTTGGAATGGGTACCATGCAATATGACTTCAAAGGGTCTTTGTTTGCTCACCGAACCTCTCCAATCCTATCACTGCTGCGTTTATGCCCCTGTACACATGCTTGATTCTCTTTCGGAGACATAGCAATCCATAGGTTTTAAGATACTTACTAGTCAGGTACATTCTTAGGCATTTAATATGCGGTGTTGAGTCCATTTCGT